>NC_057795.1:73850002-74063674 GCF_018294505.1 Triticum aestivum
CAGATGGTTAGTAGGGAAAAGTGATCTGCAGTGTTCATCCGATAGGAAAATATCAGTTGGATGTTGATCAGGGTTGTAAAGAAACAAGTTTCACTCCATTTAAACCTTTTGTATCATGAATTGAACTGGATTTTGAGATTTTTAATCTTCCGACCTTTTGCCTGCTAATATTTGTTGCTCTGTGTACCCACCTGTATCATCTTGTATTTATCAGCAGATTAATTCAATTGTTTAAATTCCCTTGTGGTACTGGCATAATTATTTTCCCCTAATTTTGCAGCTTCTGTGCTTCCAAGCACAAACAATGACAGAGATGACGGAGCTAATTTAAATCCAATAAGGATTGAAAATATATTTTCTCATCCTCGCCAGCCTCGGTCTCGGTCGGTCAGGCCTCGACTTTGTTTATCAATAGATTCTGACTCTGAGTAGATTGGACATTTAAATGGGATAGCTGAGTTTGCATTAATTTGGCAAGGCTGCCTTCCAGAAATCCTGATTTTTACCGAGGTTATTAGGTTTCTTCTGGTTGATGTAAGAGAAACACAAACATAGATGCTGTGTTGCCTCACCTGGTCGACAAACTCCAAGTGTTCCATGGGGATCTGCACAGAGGACTCTGATGGTGAGCTTAACGAATCAATCATCTATTTCTGCAGTGTCCAACTTCTTTCGACAGGCAGTCCTTGCACTTTATTTCTGTGGGATTCAAGTGGTTACTTTGTAACTAGGCATGTTTTTAGAAGAAAAAGACATGGCATGGAAGATATTTTTGCATCTCTGACTTGAGAATGGAATGCAACGTAGTCCAAATAGAAAGTAGAAGTTACAAAGTAAAGCATGATAAGTAGAATCAAAGTCTGCTGCCAATTCTTGTTAGTTCCAAAGTAAAGCATGATAAGTAGAACAAAAAGTCTGCTGCCAATTCTTGTTAGTTGTGCAAAATGAAGCAGATAAATATGCTCTTCTAAAGATTCTTTATGCTTCGGTTTGCTTCTGAACTTCCATTAGTTAGCCTGTTAGGTTTTATTCCCTTCTTTTTTGAAACTTAGCTGGTAGATTGGCTAGCGGAAGACGTAGCCAGTTTTTTTTCCAATCTTGTATTGTCTAAGAAAGCTAATATTTCACCGAGTGGCAAACTGTATACAGTTTTGTGACAGATGCTTCATCATCATCTAAGCTGTATAATTTATGGGCAGTAATTCAAATCTCAAATAAGCAGTAATTAATCTGATCACATCTAAGCAGTATGATTTGAACATTCTATATAACAAGAACCTCTCTTCTTTGTTATGCTAATGTATTGTTGAGGATCTACTGGTGAAGCCATAGGGTAAAATAGCACAGGAATTCATGAAGTTTTTTAAACTAAATTATTTACCATGACATGGAGTTTTTCAACTAAATCATTTAACACGAGTTCATCCATATATTTATTTACCTGTTCATGTAATTATTAGAGGTCACTAATGTATTTCTATTCCTGCTAGGTTGGTATAGAAAATTTTCTGACTGGGGATCAAGGATAATGTTGCTACTGGAGCAGTTTGTACATTTTTTGACCTTCTTTACTGAACATAAGGGAATAGGGAGGCCACCCTGGATGCAAGTCTATACATGTGGATGTTTGTGTGTAACCATCATTGTATTTAGGGTTTGAGGCGCTAATTTAGATGTTCGTTACCTTGATGTTCGATGGAGAATAAATTATTATTTCTGAAGTGGCGGTCAATAAACAGAGCCCTTCAGTGTTACTTGCTGCTGTTGATTTATCTGTGCTTTGCCAAGCATGAGAAGTGCCTGCCAGGTGTTGTATTTCTTCGGAGTTCTCATGCAGGCATAACCTCAGTTGAGCCAAAGAGTTGTGGCTTGCGTGCTTCAGCGGGTTGATTGATTAACTCATGCCAACAAGGCAACCGATGTTCCATCGCCAACTCAGGAGCAGGCCTGTGCATTAACCAGTTTGCTTTGTTAAAAATGTAAACCTGCCTGCTGTGATATCCTGTACTCCACTGCGGTTTCGTGCATATACTTGCGTCGACTCATCACCTGTGACCTGTGGTAAGATGTAAATTGGTCTTTGTCTAACAGTGCTCGCTCCTGTCATCGGACCACGATGGGCGGTACGTGCGTTGCCAAAATTTGTGTGCCCTCCTTGCCTTGTGATGTATGGAGATTGGTGTTGATGCACAATTGGCACCCCCACCAACGTTGCAACGACAGGCTCAGTACACCGTAAAAACATCCAGTCTAAAGCAACAATATGATGAACAGGACAGAGAGACAAGAGGCCAAGACAAGTCGAGTAATGCTACGAGTGCTGTGCTGCAGGTCTCCCATGGGATTGTTCTGTGCTGATTGCTGGGAGCCTACTAGCCAGCAAGCATCAGCAGCTGGTGCTGGATGGTGCTAGTTTGGGGCAAAGCCGCTGTTTCCAAAGAAAACCCGATCATCGTGAAACAGCACTCGTAGATCTCGAGATGACATCCACGAGACTTGCCGCCTCTCGTGCCGCCACACTGGAGCACACTAGTACGATACAGAATAATCTAAAACAAAAGGTAAACTATTTATGCCCTCTCATGCATACACACTCACTGACCTGCAGTGTTCTGCAGGTCAACTAGTGCGCCCTCCCACGCACGTGTGCACGACGCACGGTCGGTCGCTCCGCTGCATCATGAGTGTTTAGTCGGCTCTCAAGCCATGTTCCCAAGTCAAACCTCTCATCAATTCCTCTGATCCATTTTTTTTTCTTTTCTTACCGTGGTTGGTTCAGACCTCAGAGCACAGGCTTCTCGTGTAATGTAGTGTAAGATAACGTGGCTCGGATTGGATCAGAAGCGTCGCGGTCACGGATTCTTCCGCCCTGCAACTACGAGGAGCTCGCTGTAGCTCTCACGAAAACGAGATGGCTGCTGCAAACAGGGGCGCGAGAGCGATCGCTGCCCGGAATCTCCTTCGCACAGGGACCTGTTATTTCTGCAGCCCTCCAAACATGGGCACGGTTACCACCAGTAACTCCTAGCTAGTACTACTACCACGTACATCTGCTGCTGGAGTGGGTGAGGGGTAAAAAGTTTGCACGCACACTTGAGTGAAGCGGGTGTGCACGGACAAGCTCATTCATGGCACTGTTAAATCTACAAAGTACTTAACAGTATACCTTCTGTATAGCAGTACATGTACACTATGCCACATTATTGGTATGGTACTGTACTGGTACTGGCACAGACGCACCAGAGATTGTTGGATCAACAGGCGAATCGTGGCTACACACTTTGCATAATACAGTGGTAAATAAACAACTAGTAGTAGTAGTACTAGTGGCAGAAGGAGAAGATTTACAGCGTGACTAGGTACGTAAATCTTTTTACAGGCATCGTCTTCGCCCGAGCGGCATGGATGGATGGATGGAGAAAAGAGTGGGGAATTACAGCTTTACCGTGCTAAATTTAATCGACAGCGACAGCAACAAAAGGAAAATACTACTAGTATACGGGAAACAGCTAGGGGTCCCCACCTACTGACTCAGTGACCGGTCAAAGCCACCGGAGCGGCGGCCGCCGGCGACATCTGCGGCGCGTGCCTCCGCCGGCCGCTGCTCCCGCCGTTGGCCCAGAAGCAGCCGGACGGCGCCCCCTCGGCCCCGGCCCCGGCGGCCATCTTCGCCGCCGCGGTCGTCGCCGGCTCCGACTTGCACCTCTGCAGCACCAGCGGCCGCGCCGACGAGCACCTCATCTCTTCCGCTTCGTCATCCTCCTCGTCGTCGTCGTCGGCTTCGTGCTCTTGTTCCACCATCTTTTCCTCGTCTTCCTGCGTGGATACTGCCATTTCTTGCCGCTTCTCGTCGTTGCTTTCCGCGGACACCATGTCCGGCTTGCGGGGAGATGGCGACGCCCGTGGTGACTGCAACATGTCCGGCTTGCGCCGGGAGGGAGACGCCCAAGGTGACAGCATGTCCGGCTTGCGCGGGGAGGGGGACGCCCAAGGTGACACCATGTCCGGCTTGCGCGGAGAGGGCGACGCCCGAGGTGGCGTCGCGGCGATCGACTCCACCGCGAAATCGGCCGCTTCCTGGACCGGCGACGGCGCGGCGCCGGCGGCGAACCTGGAGGTGAGCGGGGACGAGCGGTTCTGCGGCGCGGAGCGGCAGCGCATCAGGAGCAGAGCGTTCTTGGGCGGCGTGGTCGTCGCGGACGACACGAGCTCCGCCGTCTCCCCCTCCTCGCACTCTTCCTCCTCCTTGCCACCGCTGTCGGTCCCCGGGTCACTCGCCTTCTCGTCTCTCTCCGTCGAGCCGAAGGCCCCCACGGACTTGTCGTCCTCCCCCTCCTCCTCGGCGCGGTCGCTCGTCGGATCCGGCGGCTTGGGCGCGGCGGCGACGGCCACGTCCCTGCTGCTGAACACCCAGGGCGACCGGCGAGTCCGCTCCGCCTCCGGCGGAGGCCCCTTGCGCTTGTGCTTGCGGTCGAAGTCGAACAGCCCGCCGCAGAGGAACGCCTTCTTGAGGCACCGGCAGTAGCCCCTGGCCTTCTCCTCCTTGGCCGGTGGCGGGGGCGGCGCCGCCGGCCCCTTGTTGCTGCCCTTCTTCCCCTTGCGCATCCGCACCTGTCCAATGCAGGTGACCTTGGGCGACGACGGCTCCCCGTCCGCCCCCACCGCCGCCGCCGCCGCGCGGCTCCGGCCCCGGGACACGAACATGGGCGACGTGGCCGGCGCGCGGCGCGACCGCGCCCCGCGCCGGCTCTTGCTTAGCAGCAGCCGCGCCAGCCCCGGCGGCGCCGGCAGCTGCTGCTGCTGGGGCTTCTCCGCACGCCCCGGGCTCGCCGCCGGCTGCTTCATCCCGCCGCACGGAGAGGTAGCGAGCGGAAGATGCGAGCGCTAGCGTCCAGTGGCTTGCCGCTCTCGGCTCCCCTGTCGTCGGTTTTGTTGGTCTGCCGAAGCGGTGGAGCAGTTATAGATGGGCCATTGGTTAGCGGTGGCGCGGGCCATTAGCCCACCCACTAACTATGATCAGTGTACTACTACTACTACCAATATTACTGATTAAGGGAGGGTCTCTGTTTAACCCGGTTCTCCATGTCTTAGGATTCTCTGACCCGGTGAATGTGCCTTCCGTGCCAAGATTCCGCCTCACGATTTTCATTTCAGTTCTTTTGCAAAAAAAAATGTCTCCATTAAGTGGCAGTGGAGTTTGTTGCAAGGCACCAAAGTGGCAAGGAAGTCGAAACTACATTTACATTCGAATGCAACAAGCCAACAAGGACATATTCTTTTTCTGGGGGAGTTATTTGCCTAATAACAACACCATCTAGTCGTAGTACTCCAATATATATTCCCATATATTTTTGAATATTTTTTTACATGCGAATGCAACGAGCCAACGATGGCATGTTTTTCTGGAGGAAATCATTTGCTTAAATAAAACTGCACCTTCCATCCAGTAGGTAGTATATATTTCTGGAATGAACCCAACAGCGGTACATGATCTAGGTGATGTGGGCATTTATTACAGTTTCGTGGGCTTGTCCCCCTTGTGGGGCCCACCGTCGACCCATCCATCCATCTTTCACCTCCGACCTCTCCTCTCGTCTCGTGGAGGGACGAAGGAAGGGTCAAGTTGGAGGAAGAGTGTGGTGCACTCTGCTCAGCTGCGCACTGTGAACATGAGTTGTCCGTACCCCGCAGCGGTGACAGGTGAGGGTCTGGACGTGATCTGATCGATCGAGCACTGAATCTCTTGCCCCTCTGCTTTGCCCTCCTGCCTGCGAGCTCGCCCCGACGTCCCATCTCTTTTTTCTCTCTGCTCTGCTGCTCTGCTTTCCTTGATTTCATCGTCCAACAAAGCTTCTTTCGTTTCACATCAATCGTTTCGTTCGTTCACTCATCCGTCGTCCTCTGCCCCTCTCCCAGGCCCCTGCTGCCGCCCAAGACGATGCCATATGCACCCCGTAGATCTCTCGGCCAGACGCCGGATACGCCTCGGCAGTGCCCATGTTGAGCGTCGTAGATCGTGTGTAGTACATGCGGCGATTTTTACTCGTGATCGTCATGCGGAGACATTAGAGCAACTACAATGGGCCGACACAAACGAACTGACGCGTTTATCCGTTTTTTATCCGTTTGGGTCGGTCCGGCAGACACAAACGTCCGGCGCTGTGTTTGAGTCGGCGCGAGCGTCCAACGCTAGCCCGACCTATTTTGTCGGCGCGTAAAAAAAGCTTTTTAAAAATAAATACATGCATTTAATTAAACATAAAGCCGGCCACGAAGGCCGGGGAAAGTCCACATTACATTAATTAGCATAAAAACACTAAAGACTAGACGACACGTTGCCCTAGGCGTCTTCGTCGTCAGCGGCGGCTGCATCGGTGCTGGTGAGGTCGATCAGCGTTGGCGCATGGCCGACCCAGGGGAACGCCGTGTTCCAGAGGGCGGCAATGTCGGGCTGCGCCGCCGCTGCCTGCGCCTGCTGCGCCTCCTCTTCGGCCTCGCGCTCGACCATCTCCAGGCGCTCGCTCTCCCGGCGCTCCTCGGCCAGCCGAACGCGGCGCCAGTGGTCGAGGTAGGCCGCCTCCTGCTTCTCCGTCGCCCCGAGCCAGATCGCGGAGCGCTGACCCACTCGCGCACTACTCCGGTCCAGGAGTAGCGCTCGAGGTAGGCCGGTTCCTCTGGCTCGGCTTTGGGCGGGGACGGCGGGGTCACCGGCGGCACGACGCAGTCGCTCGCCGCGGAGAGGGCCATGGCCTCCGCCATGGCAGCCTGGAAAGCCGCCTCATCCGCCTCCCTCCACCGCGCCTCCTCCTTGCTCTCCTTAATGGCCGCCTGGTAGGCGGCCTCGGCCTCCTGGTCCTCGTCGCGGACGACGAGCGGGGGTGGCTGCAGGCTGCAGCCGACGCCGTGGACGCCGCGTTGTCTCGCCTCCTTGTGCTCGAAGGCGAACCATCGAGCCCAGTTGGGTGAGTCGACAGCGTACTGCGGTTCGGCGCGCTGCTTTGACGCCAGCAACGCCCGCCGGCGCCGCACCTCCTCCGCATGGGCCCTCGCCTACCGCGGCGCCGCCGGCACTAGGATCCTCTCCGGATCCAAATGCCAGTCATGCGGCAGCGTCGCATCGGGGTACGACAGAGGCACGCAGTGCTGCCAGTGCCACTCGGCCTGGTGCACCGACACATTGATGCGCTGCCTCTGCCGAGGAGCGCGCGACGGCGCGGGGAGGGCGGCAAGGGCGGGGGCCTTGCCCTTGCGGCTGCTGCCAATGCCGGAGAAGAAGCCCATGCTGGCGGTGGCTAGGGTTGTCGTCGGCGTGGGGGTAGGGGTGGCCAGATGGGGACGGGGGCGAGTGGCAGTGGATGAGGACGGCCCTGCCGCACGCCCGGATTAAAAAAGTACGACCGTCGTCGCTGACGCGTGGGCCCAAGGGTGGCGGTCGTCATAAATAATGTTGACCGTCATAGTTGGACGACCGCCAGGTGGGGACGTTGCGGACAGCGAGGAGGCGCGCGAGGCGTCTGTTCCGCGTCCGCGCCGACGCATTTGAGGCGCAAATTTGGCCGCAAATGGGTCGGCGCGGACTCCAGGCGGACACAAATTGAGTTTGGGTCGGCGCGTTGGGCCGCCACTTTTGTCCGCGCCGACCCAAACAGGCGCGAGCGGACGAAATGGGTCACCCCATTGGAGTTGCTCTTAGGCCAACTCCAGCCCGCGACCCCATCCCATCCTGTCCGGGTGCGTCCATTTAGAGTAAAACGGACAAATCAGACGGCCCAGCGCGCGAGCGCAAACGGGCTTTTGTCCCTTTTCTGTCCACTTTCGACCCATCCCGACCCAACTTTGCGCCACTTTTGGGGCGAAACGGACAGCGCGCGGATGGGCGGGATGCAAGTGCGTGTCCTCCCCTGGCCCGCCCGTCAGTTGCACAAGCAAAACCCCCGCGCCCCCATTTGGCGACATTTTCCCCCAAACCCTCCCACGTCCCCCCTCCACCGTCCATGGT
Source organism: Triticum aestivum (assembly GCF_018294505.1). NCBI lineage: Eukaryota > Viridiplantae > Streptophyta > Magnoliopsida > Poales > Poaceae > Triticum > Triticum aestivum. The sequence continues at coordinate 73,858,002 of NC_057795.1, forward strand.
GTTGGGTTTCGTAGTAATTTCAAAAATTTTCCTACGCGCACACAGGATCATGTGATGCATAGCAACGAGGGGAGAGTGTTGTCTACGTACCCAACGCAGACCGACTGCGGAAGCGATGACACGACGTAGAGGAAGTAGTCGTACGTCTTCACGATCCAACCGATCAAGCACCGAAACTACGGCACCTCCGAGTTCGAGCACACGTTCAGCTCGATGACGATCCTCGGACTCCGATCCAACAAAGTGTCGGGGAAGAGTTTCGTCAGCACGACGGCGTGGTGACGATCTTGATGAACTACAGCAGCAGGGCTTCGCCTAAACTCCGCTACAGTATTATCGAGGAATATGGTGGCAGGGGGCACCGCACACGGCTAAGGAATTGATCACGTGGATCAACTTGTGTCAACTTGTGTGTTTAGAGGTGCCCCTGCCTCCGTATATAAAGGAGGAGAGGAGGGGAGGCTGGCCGGCCAAGGGGGGGAGGCGCAGGAGAGTCCTACTCCCACTGGGAGTAGGATTCCCCCTCCAATCCTAGTCCAATTAGGATTCCTCGGAGGGGAAAAGAGGAGGAGGGGGCCGGCCACCTCTCCTAGTCCTAATAGGACTAGGGGAAGGGGGGGGGGGCGCAGCCCATCTAGGGCAGCCCCTTCTCTTTTCCACTAAGGCCCACTATGGCCCAAATAGCTCCCGGGGGGTTCCGGTAACCCTCTCGGTAACCCGGTAAAATCCCGATTTCACCCGGAACACTTCCGATGTCCAAACATAGGCTTCCAATATATCAATCTTTATGTCTCGACCATTTTGAGACTCCTCGTCATGTCCGTGATCACATCCGGGACTCCGAACAACCTTCGGTACATCAAAATGCATAAACTCATAATATAACTGTCATCGTAACCTTAAGCGTGCGGACCCTACGGGTTCGAGAACAATGTAGACATGACCGAGACACGTCTCCGGTCAATAACCAATAGCGGGACCTGGATGCCCATATTGGCTCCTACATATTCTACGAAGATCTTTATCGGTCAGACCGCATAACGACATACGTTGTTCCCTTTGTCATCGGTATGTTACTTGCCCGAGATTTGATCGTCGGTATCCAATACCTAGTTCAATCTCGTTACCGGCAAGTCTCTTTACTCGTTCCGTAATACATCATCTCACAACTAACATATTAGTTGCAGTGCTTGCAAGGCTTATGTGATGTGCATTACCGAGAGGGCCCAGAGATACCTCTCCGATAATCGGAGTGACAAATCCTAATCTCGAAATACGCCAACCCAACATCTACCTTTGGAGACACCTGTAATGCTCCTTTATAATCACCCAGTTACGTTGTGACGTTTGGTAGCACCCAAAGTGTTCCTCCGGCAAACGGGAGTTGCATAATCTCATAGTCATAGGAACATGTATAAGTCATGAAGAAAGCAATAGCAACATACTAAACGATCAGGTGCTAAGCTAATGGAATGGGTCATGTCAATCAGATCATTCAACTAATGATGTGACCTCGTTAATCAAATAACAACTCATTGTTCATGGTCAGGAAACATAACCATCTTTGATTAACGAGCTAGTCAAGTAGAGGCATACTAGTGACACTCTGTTTGTCTATGTATTCACACATGTATTATGTTTCCGGTTAATACAATTCTAGCATGAATAATAAACATTTATCATGATATAAGGAAATAAATAATAAATTTATTATTGCCTCTAGGGCATATTTCCTTCAGTCTCCCCCTTGCACTAGAGTCAATAATCTAGTTCACATCGCCATGTGATTTAACAGCAATAGTTCACATCACCATGTGATTAACACCCATAGTTCACATCGCTATGTGACCAACACCCAAAGGGTTTACTAGATTCAGTAATCTAGTTCACATCGCTATGTGATTAACACCCAAGGAGTACTAAGGTGTGATCATGTTTTGCTTGTGAGAGAATCTTAGTCAACGGGTCTGCCACATTCAGATCCTCATGTATTTTGCAAATTTCTATGTCAACAATGCTCTGCATGGAGCTACTCTAGCTAATTGCTCCCACTTTCAATATGTATCTAGATCGAGACTTAGAGTCATCTAGATTAGTATCAAACTTGCATCAGCGTAACCCTTTACGACGAACCTTTTTCCATAATCGAGAAACATATCCTTATTCCACTAAGGACAATTTTGACCGCTCTCCAGTGATCTACTCCTAGATCACTATTGTACTCCCTTGCCAAACTCAGTGGTATGGCATACAATAGATCTGGTATACAGCATGGCATACTTTATAGAACCTATGACTGAGGCATAGGGAATGACTTTCATTCTCTTTCTATTTTCTGTCGTGGTCGGGCTTTGAGTCTTACTCAACTTCACACCTTGCAACACAGGCAAGAACTCCTTCTTTGACTGTTCCATTTTGAACTATTTCAAAAATTTATCAAGGTATGTATTCATTGAAAAATCTTATCAAGCGTCTTCATCTATCTATATAGATCTTGATGCTCAATGTGTAAGCAGCTTCACCAAGGTCTTTCTTTGAAAAACTTTTATTCAAGTATCCTTTCATGCTTTGCAGAATAATTCTACATTATTTCCGATCAACAATATGTCATTCACATATACTTATCAGAAATGTTGTAGTGCTCCCACTCACTTTCTTGTAAATACAGGCTTCACCGTAAGTCTGTACAAAAACTATATGCTTTGATCAACTTATCAAAGCGTATATTCCAACTCCGAGATTCTTGCACCAGTCCATAAATGGATCGCTGGAGCTTGCACACTTTGTTAGCTCCCTTTGGATCGACAAAACCTTCTGGTTGCATCATATACAACTCTTCTTCCAGAAATCCATTCAGGAATGCAGTTTTGACATCCATTTGCCAAATTTCATAATCATAAAATGCGGCAATTGCTAACATGATTCGGACGGACTTAAGCATCGCTACGGGTGAGAAGGTCTCATCGTAGTCAATTCCTTGAACTTGCCGAAAACCTTTTGCGACAAGTCGAGCTTTGTAGACAGTAACATTACCATCAGCGTCAGTCTTCTTCTTAAAGATCCATTTATTCTCAATCGCTTGCCGATCATCGGGCAAGTCAACCAAAGTCCATACTTTGTTCTCATACATGGATCCCATCTCAGATTTCATGGCTTCTAGCCACTTTGCGGAATCTGGGCTCACCATTGCTTCTTCATAGTTCGTAGGTTCATCATGATCTAGTAGCATGACCTCCAGAACAGGATTACCGTACCACTCTGGTGCGAATCTTACTCTGGTTGATCTACGAGGTTCAGTAGTATCTTGATCTGAAGTTTCATGATCATTATCATTGGCTTCCTCACTAACTGGTGTAGGTGTCACTGAAACAGTTTTCTGTGATGAACTACTTTCCAGTAAGGGAGCAGGTACAGTTACCTCGTCAAGTTCTACTTTCCTCCCACTCACTTCTTTCGAGAGAAACTCCTTCTCTAGAAATGATCCATTCTTAGCAACGAATGTTTTGCCTTCGGATCTGTGATAGAAGGTGTACCCAACAGTTTCCTTTGGGTATCCTATGAAGACACATTTCTCCGATTTGGGTTCGAGCTTATCAGGTTGAAGTTTTTTCACATAAGCATCGCAGCCCCAAACTTTAAGAAACGACAACTTTGGTTTCTTGCCAAACCACAGTTCATAAGGCGTCGTCTCAACGGATTTTGATGGTGCCCTATTTAACGTGAATGCGGCTGTCTCTAAAGCATATCCCCAAAATGATAGCGGTAAATCAGTAAGAGACATCATAGATCGCACCATATCTAGTAAAGTACGATTACGACGTTCGGACACACCATTACGCTGTGGTGTTCCGGGTGGCGTGAGTTGTGAAACTATTCCACAGTTTTTCAAATGTACACCAAACTCGTAACTCAAATATTCTCCTCCACGATCAGATCGTAGAAACTTTATTTTCTTGTTACGATGATTTTCAACTTCACTCTGAAATTCTTTGAACTTTTCAAATGTTTCAGACTTATGTTTCATTAAGTAAATATACCCATATCTGCTTAAATCATCTGTGAAGGTGAGAAAATAACGATATCCGCCACGAGCCTCAATATTCATCGGGCCACATACATCGGTATGTATGATTTCCAACAAATTTGTTGCTCTCTCCATAGTACCGGAGAACGGTGTTTTAGTCATCTTGCCCATGAGGCACGGTTCGCAAGTACCAAGTGATTCATAATCAAGTGGTTCCAAAAGTCCATTGGTATGGAGTTTCTTCATGCGCTTTATACCGATATGACCTAAACGACAGTGCCACAAATAAGTTGCACTTTCATTATCAACTCTGCATCTTTTGGCTTCAACATTATGAATATGTGTATTACTACTATCGAGATTCAATAAAAATAGACCACTCTTCAAGGGTGCATGACCATAAAAGATATTACTCATATAAATAGAACAACCATTATTCTCTGATTTAAATGAATAACTGTCTCGCATTAAACAAGATCCAGATATAATGTTCATGCTCAACGCTGGCACCAAATAACAATTATTTAGGTCTAATATTAATCCCGAAGGTAGATGTAGAGGTAGCGTGCCGACTGCGATCACATCGACTTTGGAACCGTTTCCCACGCGCATCGTCACCTCGTCCTTTGCTAGTGCCCGCTTATTCTGTAGTCCCTGTTTCGAGTTGCAAATATTAGCAACAGAACCAGTATCAAATACCCAGGTGCTACTGCGAGCTCTAGTAAGGTACACATCAATAACATGTATATCATATATACCTTTGTTCACCTTGCCATCCTTCTTATCCGCCAAATACTTGGGGCAGTTCCGCTTCCAGTGACCAGTCTGCTTGCAGTAGAAGCACTCAGTTTCAGGCTTAGGTCCAGACTTAGGTTTCTTCTCTTGAGCAGCAACTTGCTTGCTGTTCTTTTTGAAGTTCCCCTTTTTCTTCTCTTTGCCCTTTTTCTTGAAACTAGTGGTCTTGTTAACCATCAACACTTGATGCTCCTTCTTGATTTCTACCTCCGCAGCTTTTAGCATTGCGAAGAGCTCGGGAATAGTCTTGTTCATCCCTTGCATATTATAGTTCATCACGAAGCTCTTGTAGCTTGGTGGCAGTGATTGGAGAATTCTGTCAATGACGCAATCATCCGGAAGATTAACTCCCAATTGAATCAAGTGATTATTATACCCAGACATTTTGAGTATATGCTCACTGACAGAACTGTTCTCCTCCATCTTGCAGCTATAGAACTTATTGGAGACTTCATATCTCTCAATCCGGGCATTTGCTTGAAATATTAACTTCAACTCCTGGAACATCTCATATGCTCCATGACGTTCAAAACGTCGTTGAAGTCCCGATTCTAAGCCGTAAAGCATGGCACACTGAACTATCGAGTAGTCATCAGCTTTGCTCTGCCAGACGTTCATAACATCTGGTGTTGCTCCAGCAGCAGGCCTGGCACCCAGCGGTGCTCCCAGGACGTAATTCTTCTGTGCAGCAATGAGGATAATCCTCAAGTTACGGACCCAGTCCGTGTAATTGCTACCATCATCTTTCAACTTTGCTTTCTCAAGGAACGCATTAAAATTCAACGGAACAACAGCACGAGCCATCTATCTACAATCAACATAAACAAGCAAGATACTATCAGGGACTAAGTTCATGATAAATTTTAAGTTCAATTAATCATATTATTAAAGAACTCCCACTTAGATAGACATCCCTCTAATCCTCTAAGTGATCACGTGATCCAAATCAACTAAACCATATCCGATCATCACGTGAGATGGAGTAGTTTCATCGGTGAACATCATTATGTTGATCATATCTACTATATGATTCACGCTCGACCTTTCGGTCTCCGTGTTCCGAGGCCATATCTGCATATGCTAGGCTCGTCAAGTTTAACCTGAGTATTCTGCGTGCGCAACTGTTTTGCACCCGTTGTATTTGAACGTAGAGCCTATCACACCCGATCATCACGTGGTGTCTCAGCACGAAGAACTTTTGCAATGGTGCATACTCAGGGAGAACACTTCTTGATAATTTAGTGAGAGATCATCTTATAATGCTACCGTCAATCAAAGCAAGATAAGATGCATAAAAAGATAAACATCACATGCAATCAATATAAGTGATATGATATGGCCATCATCATCTTGTGCCTGTGATCTCCATCTCCGAAGCACCGTCATGATCACCATCGTCACCGGCGCGACACCTTGATCTCCATCGTAGCATCGTTGTCGTCTCGCCAATCTTATGCTTCCACGACTATCACTACCGTTTAGTAATAAAGTAAAGCATTACATCGCGATTGCATTGCATACAATAAAGCGACAACCATATGGCTCCTGCCAGTTGCCGATAACTCGGTTACAAAACATGATCATCTCATACAATAAAATTCAGCATCATGCCTTGACCATATCACATCACAACATGCCCTGCAAAAACAAGTTAGACGTCTTCTACTTTGTTGTTGCATGTTTTACGTGGCTGCTACGGGCTTAAGTAAGAACCAATCTCACCTACGCATCAAAACCACAACGATAGTTTGTCAAATAGACTCCGTTTTAACCTTCGCAAGGACCGGGCGTAGCCATACTTGGTTCAACTAAAGTTGGAGAGACAGTCGCCCGCAAGCCATCTCTGTGCAAAGCACGTCGAGGGAACCGGTCTCGCGTAAGCGTACGCGTAAGGTTGGTCCGGGTCGTCTCGTCCAACAATACCGCCGAACCAAAGTATGACATGCTGGTAGGCAGTATGACTTGTATCGTCCACAACTTACTTGTGTTCTACTCGTGCATATAACATCAACATCAATAACCTAGGCTCTGATACCACTGTTGGGTTTCGTAGTAATTTCAAAATTTTCCTATGCGCACACAGGATCATGTGATGCATAGCAACGAGGGGAGAGTGTTGTCTATGTACCCAACGCAAACCGACTGCGGAAGCGATGACACGACGTAGAGGAAGTAGTCGTACGTCTTCACGATCCAACCGATCAAGCACCGAAACTACGGCACCTCCGAGTTCGAGCACACGTTCAGCTCGATGACGATCCCCGGACTCCGATCCAGCAAAGTGTCGGGGAAGAGTTTCGTCAGCACGACGGCGTGGTGACGATCTTGATGAACTACAGCAGCAGGGCTTCGCCTAAACTCCGCTACAGTATTATCGAGGAATATGGTGGCAGGGGGCACCGCACACGGCTAAGGATTTGATCACGTGGATCAACTTGTGTCAACTTGTGTGTTTAGAGGTACCCCTGCCTCCGTATATAAAGGAGGAGAGGAGGGGAGGCTGGCCGGCCAAGGGGGGGAGGCGCAGGAGAGTCCTACTCCCACTGGGAGTAGGATTCCCCCTCCAATCCTAGTCCAATTAGGATTCCTCGGAGGGCAAAAGAGGAGGAGGGGGCCGGCCACCTCTCCTAGTCCTAATAGGACTAGGGGAAAGGGGGGGCGCGCAGCCCATCTAGGGCAGCCCCTTCTCTTTTCCACTAAGGCCCACTATGGCCCAAATAGCTCCCGGGGGGTTCCGGTAACCCTCTCGGTAACCCGGTAAAATCCCGATTTCACCCGGAACACTTCCGATGTCCAAACATAGGCTTCCAATATATCAATCTTTATGTCTCGACCATTTCGAGACTCCTCGTCATGTCCGTGATCACATCCGGGACTCCGAACAACCTTCAGTACATCAAAATGCATAAACTCATAATATAACTGTCATCGTAACCTTAAGCGTGCGGACCCTACGGGTTCGAGAACAATGTAGACATGACCGAGACACGTCTCCGGTCAATAACCAATAGCGGGACCTGGATGCCCATATTGGCTCCTACATATTCTACGAAGATCTTTATCGGTCAGACCGCAAAACAACATACGTTGTTCCCTTTGTCATCGGTATGTTACTTGCCCGAGATTCGATCGTCGGTATCCAATACCTAGTTCAATCTCATTACCGGCAAGTCTCTTTACTCGTTCCGTAATACATCATCTCACAACTAACATATTAGTTGTAATGCTTGCAAGGCTTATGTGATGTGTTTTACCGAGAGGGCCCAGAGATACCTCTCCGACAATCGGAGTGACAAATCCTAATCTCGAAATACGCCAACCCAACATCGACCATTGGAGACACCTGTAGTACTCCTTTATAATCACCCAGTTACGTTGTGACGTTTGGTAGTACCCAAAGTGTTCCTCCGGTAAACGGGAGTTGCATAATCTCATAGTCATAGGAACATGTATAAGTCATGAAGAAAGCAATAGCAACATACTAAACGATCGGGTGCTAAGCTAATGGAATGGGTCATGTCAATCAGATCATTCTACTAATGATGTGACCTCGTTAATCAAATAACAACTCTTTGTTCATGGTTAGGAAACATAACCATCTTTGATTAACGAGCTAGTCAAGTAGAGGCATACTAGTGACACTATGTTTGTCTATGTATTCACACATGTATTATGTTTCCGGTAAATACAATTTTAGCATGAATAATAAACATTTATCATGATTATAAGGAAATAAATAATAACTTTATTATTGCCTCTAGGGCATATTTCCTTCACATGGCTGATGCCCCGTCGAATTCTGGCGGCCTGGCCGTCGACCCGCCCACAAAGGTGAAGAAGAAGGCGACCAAGGGTGCAAGGAAGCCGCGGTCGGAGTGCACGCCGAAGGAGCTCACCAAGTTGGACGCGAAATCGGCGAAGAGGAGGAACCGGAGGGCGGTCGTCAAGGGCAAGACCGCTGTGGCCAAGTTCGCCGCCGAGCGCGATGCGGTGGAGGCCGCGCGGCGCAAGGCCAAGGTCGACGAGAAGGAGGCCATCGTCAATAAAGCGCACACCCTTCTCATGCTTGGCATTTGCCGTCCGGCGGGGTTCTCTGGTGCGGCCGCCGGCCCGGCGAGCACAGGCTCGTCGGTTGCCAGGCCTCAGCATTGCTCATCGCCGACATCGCGGACCACGCTTATGTCGCTCGGCTTTTCCCCGCCAAGGCACGATGGCAACACCCGTTTTTCGGGCTCGCCGGACGTTGGCGTGATCGCGTCGTCCACCCCGCGCCCCTCGGCCGTCATCGACCTCAACGTCACGCCCGGATCCAGCAGCGGCGGCCGCCCGTTATGCAAAGAAAGCAAGCACGGGCACCGTTTACGGGCACCATGCCGTTGCCCCGCGTCCTGTTCGACGAAATGGTAACACCAACGCCAACATTCGACGACCCCTTCTACAACCAGTTCAAGGAGCAAGTGATCTACGAGGGTGGGCATGGCGTTGCCTACGATCCCGACGAGACCCAAAGTCGGGATGGCCGCGCCCAATACGTTGCATGTGAAGAGGCCCACGACCATGCGGACTACGACCATGGTGACTCGTGGCATGAAGACGATGACATCTATTGTGAAGGCGATGGTGATGAAGAAGATGACATTGATATTGGCATTTCGGGCGAGCCATTGTTCATCGACGAGCTCACCCAAAGAGCAAAAGCACAACAGAGGAAGAAGAGCATTCACACGGGTTCATATTCATAAGACGAGGACAAATTGATTTGCCAATGTTGGATGGAGATTAGCAAAGATCCAAGGACCGGCACGCAACAGAAGGCCTTGTTTTCTGGACGAGAGTCCACAAAACATTCCTTGAAAGAAAGATTTTTGAGCCCTACCAAATTATGAGCAACCGTGGCATCACCTCGATTCAAAAGTGGTGGTTGTTCATCCAACAAGAGTGCAACAAGTATTGTGCCGCACTTGAGAGCGTTGAAGCACGGCCATGAATGGTCTCGGCATTGGGGACTTGGTATGCTCTCCTCATCCTAGTTCTTTCTTTGCTACGACCATGAGACTTCGGCCTTGTATATGTTTGCATGTTCATTTGTTGTTGATCATGTGGTGTAGGCATTTCAATCTTTGGAAGCATTCAAGGCCCGGCACAATGACAAGCCATTCACTCTTACGCATTGTTGGATGCTCGTCAACAATTGCCCAAAGTTCAAAGATCAATACCATGAACTCCAAAGAAAGAGAGGAAAGAAGGTGGCCGCGTTTTCCAGAGATGGAGATGGTGAGGCGTTGAAGAGGCCGAGGGGCAAGACCAACTCCAAGGTGGACGACATACCTGATGCGTCATCCATGGCCTTGCATGAGACTGCACAACAAGATGTCTCAAAAGGATGTGAGGGACGAGAAGAAGCGGCAAAGCAAGGACGAGCAAATGAAGCAATACCTAGATCTTGAAAGGAAGAAGGTTGAGATGGAGGAGGCGGCCAATAAGAGGAAGATCGACATGGAGGAGGCGTCCCGGCAAAGGCAGCTCGACATCGAGGCCACCAATGTCATGGCCAGGCAGAGGCAGCTCAACATCGAGGCCACCAATGCTGCAACCAAAGCAAATGAGGTGGCCCTTGCGATCATGAGCGTGAAATTGACCAAGATGAGCGAGAAGACGAGGAGCTGGTTCGAGGCCAGGCAGAAGGAGATGTTCGACGCCGACGGCCTGAACTAAGCCGTCTGATCGGCCGTGGCTGTTCTTTTTTGGAGGCTGGCATGGGTGCCGGACGCTAGCTGTGTGCCGGCAAGAAGCATATTCATTTTGGAGGCTGGCTGTGTTGCCAGCCGCTGGCTATGTTGCCGATGATAAACTATTCTTTCCATAGCCTGGCTCTATTGCCGGCCGCTGGCTGTGTTGCCGGCAAGGACATGTAGGTCGCTGGCTGTGTTGCCGGCGAGGATGTGTAGGCTGCTGGCTCTGTTGCTGGCGTGAACTAGGACCGCTGGGCTGACGAACTAGGGCTTGTTATTTCAAACGTTGTTGTTTGAAAATGGAGGTGGACAGGATGGGTCCAAAGGATGCAGTCGCGTGCTGGGCGCACGACCACCGCATTTCAGGACAGGCCCGGACACGACCCCGCCCTACCCAAACGGACATAATCCACGCAAAACGAACGTCTGTTTGGGGTCGTGTGCTGCCAACTCCAGCGCGCGACCCCATCCCATTCGGCCTCATACGTTTGGGGTAAAACAGACAAACCAAACAGCCCAGCGCACGACGGCCTGAACCCATCTGGTCTGTTTTGTGCCCAGGCCGACCCATTTCAAGCACAAACATGCGCCCGGTTTGGGTCGCGGTGGACGGCAAACGGACGCCTCGCTCGTCCGTGTCGGGGCCGCGTGGCAAGCAGCCACCTACCTCCCACCGCCCGACATAAATGTGCACGGGTGGTTGACCCCACCTGTCATCCGCCTAGCGAACGTTCACTTTTCTTCTTAAATGGGGAAGCCGTGGACCATCCGTCGTCCACACTCCCCAGTCGAGCCCTTCCTGTCTCCTCGAAACCACAACCAAACCCTAGGCTCTCCCCGTCCCCGATCTCGCCGGCTAGCCACCTCGCAGCCATGGGCTTCTAGAACCACGGCCGCAAGGGGAAGCACGACCGTGAGGTGTCCTTGTCGTCGGGCCGCCGCCGTGGCTCTGTGAAGAAGGAGCCCGCATCACCACCACCGCTTCGGGCCTCACGCCTGCCCCATTCACCATCGGCCCTACGTCCGGCGGTGAGCGCGACTGACAGTACATCGCCGCGGATGTATGTCGGCGTTATTAGGAGACGAGGATGCCGCTCCCGTGGAGCGACGTGCACCTCCCCAATAACTGGCACCTCTCCGCCGACCAGGTCCCGATCCCGCCGGTCCCGATGAGCGGCCGCGCGCGCCGCGAGGAGATCGAGCGCCGCCAGCGCCTCCTGTCGGATGACCTATACTATGACGACATGTACGCCCTCGACTCCCGGCTCTGGGACACGTGGCTCCAGGACGAGCACGACGTGCGGTGCGCGTCATTATTCGCAAACATGTCGTCGGGGCTGCGGCGGCCACGTCCAGAGCGCGCATCGCGTGCTCCCCAGGTGTGCGGGCGTACACGGGTGCGCGGCCTGACGCCCACGCCATCGCCCTCATCGTCTCCGTCTCCGTGTCCACCACCACCACCTCGCATGACAGCGGAGTAGGAGGCCCGGCTCATGCAGCGTGTCATGGAGGACTCCATGCACATGCACGACGAGCGCCAATGAGAGGGCCTCGAGGAGATGATGGCCCTCTCTGCGGCCGGCGACATCGCCATCCCCGAGCTAGAGATGGTGATGGCGGAGGAGGTGATGGAGGAGTCAGTGGCCGCGTTCCACCTAGGCCTGGTGGGCCAGCAGTGGAACTAGTCGTGCACGGCTCCGGAGATGGCCGAGGCCATGGGGGTGTGAAATGGTGCCCCACGCCGCCGCGGTCATTGGAGCCGGAGGCCTTGCCACGGGAGGAGGTGGTGCAGGCACCTCCGGCCTTCCAGCCCGCCCTCATGTACCACGGGCCGCTGTCCCACCTCTAGACGCCGCCGGACAACGTCGACCTCGTCAGCGACAACGATGACAACGACAACCACTGAAGACGGCGACGGCCACGGCATCGACGGGCACGGTAGGAGCGAGCAGGTGGTGTTTTTTGTTTAGTTTTTTATGTTAATTATGGCAATGTGACCCGTGGATCTGAGTCGTTTTGTGGCCGTAAACCCCCTAAATATGTTTATGTTTTTATGTTTGCGTCTATTTTATATTTTTCTGCATTTCATTTTAGTTTTTTTTGTTTTCTAATCACGTCCACCCCAGACATGATTTGGGGTGCGGTCGCGCGTTGGGTGCATCGACAACCCAAACGACTGAACCGGACATGGGCCACCCCATTACCGTCCCAAACGAACGAAATCTGGCCAAACCAGACATCCATTTGGGGTCGTGCGCTGGAGTTGGCTTGTTTGGGTTGTCGGTGCGCACAACGCGCCGCCACACCCCAAATCATGTCCGGGGTGGACGTGATTAAAAAAAAGCAAAAAACTAAAATAAAATGCAGAAAATATAAAATAAACGCAAACATAAAAATATAAACATAATTAGGGGGCCCACAAAACGGCCTAGTTCCACGGTTCACATTGCCATAGTTAACAAAAAAAAAGCCGCCCGCGCGGTCCTGCCGTGCCTGTCGGTGTCAAAACCGACGGATCTCGGGTAGGGGGTCCCGAACTTTGCGTCTAAGGTCGATGGTAACAGGAGGCAGGGGACACAATGTTTATCCAGGTTTGTGCCCTCTCTGTGGAGGTAATACCCTACTTCTTGCTTGATTGATCTTGATGAATATGAGTATTACAAGAGTTGATCTACCACGAGATCGTAATGGCTAAAACCCTAGAAGTCTAGCCTGTATGATTGTGATTGCCTCTATGGACTAAACCCTCCGGTTTATATAGACACCGGAGGGGACTAGGGTTGTACAAAGTCGGTTACAGAGAAAGGAATCTTCATATTCAGGCGCCAAGCTTGCCTTCCACACCAAGGAGAGTCCCATCCGGACACGGGAGAGAGTCTTCTATCTTGTATCTTCATAGCCCAACAGTCCGGCCTATGCTACATAGTCCGGCCGTCCGAGGACCCCTTAATCTAGGACTCCCTTAGTAGTCCCTGAACCAGGTTCAATGATGAGGTGTCCGGCACGCGAATTGTATTCGGCATTACTAGGCAGGTTCCTTCTCCGAATACTCCAAAATAGTCCTTGAACACAAGAATCGTGTCCGGCTCTGCAAAACAAATTCCACACACAACCGCAGAGAGTATAATATTTCACGAGTCCAATCCGCTGACAACTTTTTGTAGCGGGACATCACGTCGCCGCCCGGCCATTATTTTCGAACCCTTTTTTTTAGCCTGCCGCTCCATATTTCGAGACGCGGTTTCATTGGCATGTCTTCTCAAAGCAGAGATCGTGTCCCCTTATTGCGGGATTCTCATCAATACGGGCGTGGGTAACCCAACCATGCCATCCGCATGGCCCTTGGGGAATAGACGAGTTTTAAGGCGAGTGGGGAGGCATTCGATATTCACTGCCTTTATAAATAGATAAGGATTTACCCCTTTCACCCACGCCTTCTCTCTCTGCCTCCCCCATTCTCGAGCTCCAGCACCCAAGTTCTCATCTTTTCTGCCCCAAGAAAGCACTCCAACCATGTCCGGATCCGGAGCGCAGGGCAAGTGGATGGTCTCCTCCATCAATGAGAAGGACACTACGAAGCTCCGGGAGGCCGGGTATTTGGCCAAGGAAATCGCCCACCATCTTCCGGCCAAGGGACAGATCGTCCCTACCCTGGAGCCCCATGAGAGGGCGGTGTTCATCCCCCACTTCGTTTGCGGGCTGGGATTTCCTCTCCACCCATTCGTCCGTGTACTCATGTTCTACGGGCTAGATTTCCATGATCTAGCCCCAAATTATTTCCTCAACATCTCGGCATTCATTGTCATGTGTGAGGCTTTCCTCCGCATCCCACCCCACTTCGAATTGTGGTTAAAGATCTTCAATGTGAAGCCAAAGGTGGTGAGTGGCCAACAAACAGAGTGCGGAGGCGCCATGGTGAGCAAGATGCCCAACGTAACATGGCCCGAAGGCTCCTTCGTGGAGACCATTAAAGGGTGGCAGAAATCATGGTTCTATATCACAGAGCCGCGCGGCACCACCTGGGCCGCGGCTCCTGAATTCCGGTCCGGAGCCCCGATGCGGCTCACCTCCTGGCCAGAGAAGGGCCTGGACTGGTCTTCGCTGTACGAGCTGACAACGCTTCAGACGCGCATCAGGAGCATGATGGACAAGAACATCAAGCTTGTCAATGTGATCCAAGTGATGCTTATTCGCCGGATCCTTCCGTGCCAAAGCCGGACGTGCCATTTGTGGGAGTACGATCTGGCCAAGCACCAGACCTTGCTGCAGTTCTTCGGCACTACACACAAAGACATCTGGAAGGTGCTTTTCAAGTCCAGCGAGACGTGGCCGGACACGACCGAGGACCATGGGCACGACTTGGCCCATCCCGCTAGTCCGGTAAGTTTTTTCATGTTTTCAGTGTGTGTCCTTTACTTGCATACTCGAGGAAGACGCCTAAGCCTCCCTACTGATTCTCTCAGGGCTGGACAAAGAAGGCGGAGTGGATTCACTGTCTGGCTCCGCTGCCCGAAGACCTAGCAATTCCACTTCTAACGAAGATGCTGGTTTCGGCGCCCTATCAAGCGACGAAGAAGAAGGCCAAGAAGAAGGCCAAGGGGACCAGAGGCAGCCTCCGCCGCAAGAGTGCTTCGGACATGACATCCGAAGATACCAAGACTCACTCCTCCGCTGCCGAGGACGAAGAGGAGGAGGAAAGAAACTCTCCCCCCTGAGGGGGGAAGGAAGAAGAGGGAAACCTCCACAAATCTGGAGGCAGAGGCATCCAAGAGGGGAAGGGTTCCCTCACGGATAACTCCACGTGGGACGTTGACAACAGCCTAGAGTGGCGCTCCCGAGACAAGCCCCTGGCCAAATCGTGAGTACTCAAAAACTCGGACACATTCATATATCCGGCCTCTCTACTTCATAGTCTTAACATGTTGAATCATGCATTTGCAGTCTGGCTCGGTCCAACCTCGAGCGGTCCTCACCTTCGGGAGATTCGCTGGACCCAAAGGCGATGGACAGCGGGTCCCTTCCAGTGGCCTCCTCTCCCAAGGCCATGGATGGCACCGAGGCGTTGTCCCGAAGGATCCCAGGCTAGGGAGAGACTCAGGAGGCCGTCAGGGCGGTACCAGAGGGTGAAACCTCAGCCGCCGGACACATGGGGGATAAAATCCCCATGGATATTGAGGATGGGGGGCATATCCAATTCGGCCCCAGCCGAATACGATCCCGGAGACCTATGTGGCTCCGGAACCCGGCAAGCAGCCTCCTTCAAAAGGAGGAGGTGCGCTAATTCTGCCGGTGACCTCTGTCCAGCCAGAGGCGCCAAACACCCTAATGGAAGCGCTGCGAAGTGCTTCCATTGTTGAAGAACACCATACCCTTATGGGTACAGTGGTTGAGAGGATTCAGTCCGCGAAGAGCGGACTAACCGAAGTCTGCACAAGCCTTGTAATAGGCTTTGAGGTAAGCAACACAATTATGTAAAAAGAATGTCATAGTATAGACAGTAGCCCCTGAGACACTGTCCGGTGTTCAAAAAGAAAAGTCGGACAAAGGATCAAACAAGTTTCGCAGGAGACTAACTAGATGAGTCAATGTGCACAAGCAGGCATCATTACTGGCTGCGACCTCTCATACTGCTGATGTTTCCGAACTGAAGCAAAGTCTGGAGCGGGCCGAGGAAGAGCTCGGCCGCGTTAAAAAGCATCTAGAGGATAAACAAGGTATGCAATGACCTTCTTTATATCAGAAAGGATAGATGATTTGTAATGACCATAGTGCCAGTTTATTTGTAGGAGCGGCAACCAAGGTGGAGACCCTCAAGAAGGCGCTGGCCGAGGCCGAGGAGAGAGCGGCAAGGAACAAGCCGCCCGTGAAAAGCATGAGGGCAGGGTCAGCGAGGTCTAGCAGGAGCTCCATGAAGAAATGCGAGCCCTTGGAGCGCAACATTGTGGATCAAGAGTCCGAACTTGCCAAGGCCCGCCAAAGCGCACACGATGCCCAGGTTGAAGCCTAGGGCGCCCTCCAGGAAATCCAGGAGGACAAAAAAATCACGGCGGGTAAGGCCTTTATTATGCAGAGCAAATGTGTGAAGAAAAGGTTCCTCTTACTGACCCAGATTTGGAGTTCTCCACTGGCATTTGTGGATCTGCCGCGCAGCATTTCAGACGCTGCGGTGTTCTTCCGAGCCAAAGAGGGGAGCTCCACGGAGAAGCTGTTTTGGTCGCAATACCTTGCGCCAGAACATCCGATGCCCTTTAGCGATCGGCTAAAACAGCTGGTCGAACTGCATAGGATGGCCAAACTAGCCATGAAGGATTTAATAATCCGGCTATGGCCTGCCGAAGCCATACCCAGCAGCTACTTCGGGCTCGTGAAGTGGCTGGTCAATGCCTTCCCTCGGCTTGATGCCATTAAGCAGTCGGTCTGCATCGAAGGCGCGCGAATGGCCTTCGCCTGAGTCAAGATGCATTAGGTGAAGATGGACGCCGTGAAGCTTGTGACTGATACGTCTCCAACGTATCTATAATTTTTGATTGCTCCATGCTACTTTATCTACTGTTTTGGAGTATATTAGGCTTTATTTTCCACTTTTGTATTACTTTTGGGACTAACCTATTAACCGGAGGCCCAACCCAGAATTGCTGTTTTTTGCCTTTTTCAGTATTTCGAAGAAACAGAATATCAAACGGAGTCCAAACGGAATGAAACCTTCGGGATCGTGATTTTCCAACCGAACGTGATCCAGGAGACTTGGACCCTACTCCAAGAAGTTCTAGAGGCGGTCACGAGGGTGGAGGGCGCGCCCCCTGGGCATGCCCCCGTACCTCGTGGGCCCCTTGGAGCTCCACCGACGTACTCCTTCCTCCTATATATACCTATGTATCCCCGAACGATCAGAACAGGAGCCAAAAACCTAATTCCACCGCCGCAACCTTCTGTATCCATGAGATCCCATCTTGGGGCCTATTCCGGAGCTCCACCAGAGGGGGCATCCACCATGGAGGGCTTCTACATCATCACCATAGCCCCTCTGATGAAGTGTGAGTAGTTTACTTCAGACCTTTGGGTCCATAGCTAGTAGCTAGATGGCTTCTTCTCTCTTTTTGGATCTCAATACAATGTTCTCCCCCTCTCTCGTGGAGATCTATTCGATGTAATCTTCTTTTTGCGGTGTGCTAGTTGAGAGCGATGAATTGTGGGTTTATGATCCAGTATTATCTATGAAAAATATTTGATTCTTCTCTGAATTCTTTTATGTATGATTGAGTTATCTTTGCAAGTCTCTTTGAATTATCCTTTTTGGTTTGGCCAACTAGATTGGTAGTTCTTGCAATGGGAGAAGTGCTTACCTTTGGGTCAATCTTGCGGTGTCCTTACTCAGTGACAGAAAGAGTTGCAAGGCATGTATTGTATTGTTGCCATCGAGGATAACAAGATGGTATTTTTTATCATATTGCATGAATTTATCTCTCTACTGAAGGAAATATGCCCTAGAGGCAATAATAAAGTTATTATTTATTTCCTTATATCATGATAAATGTTTATTATTCATGCTAGAATTGTATTAACCAGAAACATAATACATGTGCGAATACATAGACAAACATATAGTCACTAGTATGCCTCTACTTGACTAGCTCATTAATCAAAGATGGTTATGTTTCCTAACCATAGACATGTGTTGTCATTTGATTAATGGGATCACATCATTAGAAGAATGATGTGATTGACATGACCCATTCCGTTAGCCTAGCACTTGATCGTTTAGTATATTGCTATTGCTTTCTTCATGACTTATACAAAGTTCCTGCAACTATGAGATTGTGCAACTCCCATTTACCAGAAGAACACTTTGGTGCTACCAAACTTCACAACGTAACTGAGTGATTATAAAGGTGCTCTACAGGTGTTTCCGAAGGTACATGTTGAGTTGGCATAATTCAAGATTAGGTTTTGTCACTCCGATTGGCGGAGAGGTATCTCTGGGCCCTCTCGGTAATACTCATCACCTAAGCCTTGCAAGCATTGTAACTAATGAGTTAGTTATAAGATGATGTGTTACAGAACGAGTAAAGAGACTTGCCGGTAACGAGATTGAACTAGGTATTGGATACCGACGATCAAATCTCGGGCAAGTAACATACCGATGACAAAGGGAACAACGTATGTTGTTATGCGGTTTGACCGATAAAGATCTTCGTAGAATATGTAGGAACCAATATGGGCATCCAGGTCCCGCTATTGGTTATTGACCGAGAATGGTTCTAGGTCATGTCTACATAGTTCTCGAACCCGTAGGGTCCGCACGCTTAACGTTACGATGACAGTTTTATTATGAGTTTATAAGTTTTGATGTACCGAAGTTTGTTCGGAGTCCCGGATGTGATCACGGAAATGACGAGGAGTCTCGAAATGGTTGAGACATAAAGATTAATATATTGGACGACTATATTCGGACACCGGAAGTGTTCCGGGTGATTTCGGAGAAAAACGGAGTGCCGGGGGGGGGGGGTTACCGGAACCTCCCGGGAGAGTATTGGGCCTTATGGGCCTTAGGGAAAGGGGAGAGGGGCGGCCAGCATGGGCCGCACGCCCCCTCCACCCTCTGGTCCGAATTGGACTAGGAGGGGGGGGGGCGCCCCCCCCTCTTTCCTTCCCCCTCTCCCCCTTCCTCCCCCCTCCTAGTAGGAGTAGGAAAGGAGGAGTCCTACTCCTACTAGGAGGAGGATTCCTCCTCCCTTGGCGCGCCCAAAGGGGCCGGCCGGCCTCCCCCTCCCTCCTTTATATACGGGGGCAGGGGGCACCCCATAGACACACAAGTTGATCTACGGATCGTTCCTTAGCCGTGTGCGGTGCCCCCCTCCACCATATTCCACCTCGGTCATATCGTCGCGGAGTTTAGGCGAAGCCCTGCGCCAGTAGAACATCATCATCGTCACCACGCCGTCGTGCTGACGGAACTCATCCCCGAAGCTTTGCTGGATCGGAGCCCGGGGATCGTCATCGAGCTGAACGTGTGCTGAACTCGGAGGTGCCGTACGTTCGGTGCTTGGATCGGTCGGATCGTGAAGACGTACGACTACATCAACCGCGTTGTCATAACGCTTCCTCTTACGGTCTACGAGGGTACATGGACGAACACTCTCCCCTCTCGTTGCTATGCCATCACCATGATCTTGCGTGTGCGTAGGAAATTTTTTGAAATTACTACGTTCCCCAACAGTGGCATCCGAGCCTAGGTTTTATGCGTAGATGTCATATGCACGAGTAGAACACAAGTGAGTTGTGGGCGATATAAGTCATACTGCTTACCAGCATGTCATACTTTAGTTCGGCGGTATTGTGAGATGAAGCGGCCCGGACTGACATTACGCGTACGCTTACGCGAGACTGGTTTCACCGCTACGAGCACTCGTTGCTTAAAGGTGACCGGCGGGTGTCTGTCTCTCTCACTTTAGCTGAATCGAGTGTGGCTACGCCCAGTCCTTGCGAAGGTTAAAACAGCACCAACTTGACAAACTATCGTTGTGGTTTTTGATGCGTAGGTAAGAACGGTTCTTGCTAAGCCCGTAGCAGCCACGTAAAACTTGCAACAACAAAGTAGAGGACGTCTAACTTGTTTTTGCAGGGCATGTTGTGATGTGATATGGTCAAGACGTGATGATATATTTTATTGTATGAGATGATCATGTTTTGTAACCAAAGTTATCGGCAACTGGCAGGAGCTATATGGTTGTCGCTTTATTGTATGAAATGCAAACGCCCTGTAATTGCTTTACTTTATCACTAAGCGGTAGCGATAGTCGTAGAAGCAATAGATGGCGTAATGACAACGATGCTACGATGGAGATCAAGGTGTTGCGCCGGTGACGATGGTGATCACGACGGTGCTTCGGAGATGGAGATCACAAGCACAAGATGATGATGGCCATATCATATCACTTATATTGATTGCATGTGATGTTTATCCTTTATGCATCTTATCTTGCTTTGATTGACGGTAGCATTTTAAGATGATCTCTCACTAAAATTATCAAGAAGTGTTCTCCCTGAGTATGCACCGTTGCCAAAGTTCGTCGTGCCCAGACACCACGTGATGATCGGGTGTGATAAGCTCTACGTCCATCTACAACGGGTGCAAGACAGTTTTGCACACGCGGAATACTCAGGTTAAACTTGACGAGCCTAGCATATGCAGATATGGCCTCGGAACACGGAGACCGAAAGGTCAAGCATGAATCATATAGTAGATATGATCAACATAGTGATGTTCACCATTGAAAACTACTCCATCTCACGTGATGATCGGTTATGGTTTAGTTGATTTGGATCACGTGATCACTTAGATGACTAGAGAGATGTCTGTTTAAGTGGGAGTTCTTAAGTAATATGATTAATTGAACTTAAATTTATCATGAACTTAGTCTTGGTAGTATTTTGCAAATTATGTTGTAGATCAATAGCTCGCGTTGTTGCTTCCCTATGTTTTTGCTTCCCTATGTTTTATATATGTTCCTAGAGAAAATTGTATTGAAAGATGTTAGTAGCAATGATGCGGATTGGATCCGTGATCTGTGGTTTATCCTCATTGCTGCACAGAAGAATTATGTCCTTGATGCACCGCTAGGTGACAGACCTATTGCAGGAGTAAATGCAGACGTTATGAACATTTGGCTAGCTCAATATGATGACTACTTGATAGTTTTGTGCACCATGCTTAACGGCTTAGAATCGGGACTTCAAAGACGTTTTGAACGTCATGGACCATATGAGATGTTCCAGGAGTTGAAGTTAATATTTCAAGCAAATACCCGAGTTGAGAGATATGAAGTCTCCAACAAGTCCTATGGCTAAAAGATGGAGGAGAATCGCTCAACTAGTGAGCATGAGCTCAGATTGTCTGGGTACTACAATCGCTTGAATCAAGTGGGAGTTAATCTTCCAGATAAGATAGTGATTGACAGAATTCTCTAGTCACCATCACCAAGTTAGTAGAACTTTGTGATGAACTATAGTATGCAAGGGATGATGAAAACGATTCCCGAGCTCTTCGTGATGTTGAAATCAACGAAGGTAGAAATCAAGAAAGAGCATCAAGTGTTGATGATTGACAAGACCACTAGTTTCAAGAAAAGGGCAAAGGGATAGAAAGGGAACTTCAAGTAGAATGACAAGCAAGTTGTCACTCCCGCGACGAAGCCCACAGCTGGACCAAAGCCTGAAACTGAGTGCTTACACTGCAAAGGAAATGGTCACTGGAAGCGGAAATGCCCTGAATATTTGGTGGATAAGAAGGATGGCGAAGTGAACAAGGGTATATTTGATATACAGGTTATTGATGTGTGCCTTACTAGTGTTTATAGTAGTCCCTGAGTATTTGATACTTGTTCGGTTGCTAAGATTAGTAACTCGAAACAGGAGTTACAGAATAAACAAAGACTAGTTGAGGGTGAAGTGACGATGTGTGTTGGAAGTGGTTCCAAGATTGATATGATCATCATCGCACACTCCCTATACTTTCGGGATTAGTGTTAAACCTAAATAAATGTTATTTGGCGTTTGCGTTGAGCATGAATATGATTTGATCATGTTTATTGCAATATGGTTATTCATTTAAAGTCAGAGAATAATTGTTGTTCTGCTTACATGAATAAAACCTTCAATGGTCATACACCCAATGAAAATAGTTTGTTGGATATCGATCATAGTGATACACATATTCATAATGTTGAAGCCAAAAGATGCAAAGTTAATAATGATAGTGCAACTTATTTGTGGCACTGCCGTTTGGGTCATATCGGTGTAAAGCGCATGAAGAAACTCCATAAAGATGGATTTTTGGAATCACTTGGTTATGAATCATTTGATGCTTGCGAACCATGCCTATTGGGCAAGATGACTAAAACTCCGTTTTCTGGAACAATGGAACGAGCTACTGACTTATTGGAAATAATACATACCGATGTATGCGATCCAATGAGTGTTGATGCTCGTGGCAAGTATCGTTATTGTCCGACCTTCACAGATGATTTGAGCAGATATGGGTATATCTACTTGATGAAACATAAGTCTGAAATAGTTGAAAGGTTCAAAGAATTTCAGAGTGAAGTGGAAAAATCATCGTAACAAGAAAACAAAGTTTCTGCGATCTGATCGCGGAGACGAATATTTGAGGTACGAGTTTGGTATTCAACTAAAACAATGTGGAATAGTTTCACAGCTCACGCCACCTGGAACACCACAACGTTATGGTGTGTCCGAACGTCGCAACCGCACTTTATTAGATATGGTGCGATCTATGATGTATCTTATTGATTTACCATTATCATTTTGGGGTTATGCATTAGAGACAGCTGCATTCACGTTAAAAGGGCACCATCTAAATCCGCCGAGATGACACTATATGAACTATGGTTAAGCAAGAAACCCAAGTTGTCGTTTCTTAAAGTTTGGAGTTGCGATGCTTATATGAAAAAGGTTTTCAACTTGATAAGCTCGAACCCAAATCGGAGAAGTGCGTCTTCATAGAATACCCAAAGGAAATTGTTGGGTACACCTTCTATCACAGATCCGAAGGCAAGATATTCGTTGCTCAAAATGGATCCTTTCTAGAGAAGGAGTTTCTCTCGAAAGAAGTGAGTGGGAGAAAAGTAGAACTTGATAAGGTAATAGTACCTTCTCCTGAATTGGAAATAATTCATCACTGAAATCAGTTCCAGTGATTCCTACACCAATTAATGAGGAAGCTAATGATGATGATCATGAAACTTCAGATCAAGTTACTACAGAACCTCGTAGGTCTTCCAGCGTATGGTCCGCACCAGAGTGGTACGGTAATCCTGTTCTGGAAGTCATGTTACTAGACCATGATGAACCTACGAACTATGAGGAAGCGATGATGAGCCCAGATTCCGCGAAATGGCTTGAGGCCATGAAATCTGAGATAGGATCCATGTATGATAACAAAGTATAGACTTTGATTGACTTGCTCGATGATCAGCAAGCCATGTTAAATAAATGGATCTTCAAAAGGAAGATGGACGTTGATAGTAGTGTTACTATCTACAAAGCTCGACTTATCGCAAAAAGGTTTTTGACAAGTTCAAGGTGTTGACTACAATGAGATTTTCTCACTCGTATCGATGCTTAAAAAGTCTGTCCGAATCATGTTAGCAATTGCCACATTTTATGAAATTTGGCAAATGGATGTCAAAACTACATTCCTTAATGGATTTTTTTTAAAAAGAAGAGTTGTATATGATGCAACCAGAAAGTTTTGTTAATCCTAAAGGTGCTAACAAAATGTGCAAGCTCCAGCGATCCATCTATGGACTGGTGCAAGCATCTCGGAGTTGGAATATATGCTTTGATGAGTTGATCAAAGCATATGGTTTTATACAGACTTTTTGAAGAAGCCTGTATTTACAAGAAAGTGAGTGGGAGCTCTGTAGCATTTCTAATATTATATGTGGATGACATATTGTTAATTAGAAATGATATGGAAATTCTGGATAGCATGAAAGGATACTTGAATAAGAGTTTTTCAAAGCAAGACCTCGGTGAAGCTGCTTACACATTGAGCATCAATATCTATATAGATAGATCAAGACGCTTGATAAGATTTTTCAATGAGTACATACCTTGATAGATTTTTGAAATAGTTCAAAATGGAATAGTCAAAGAAGGAGTTCTTGCCTGTGATGCAAAGGTGTGAATTTGAGTAAGACTCAAGACCCGACCATGGCAGAAAATAGAAAGAGAATGAAAAGTCATTCCCTATGCCTCAGTTATAGGTTCTATAAAGTATGCTATGCTATGAACCAGACCTATTGTATACCTTGCCCTGAGTTTGACAAAGGAATACAATTTTGATCTAAGAGTAGATCACTGGACAGCGGTCAAGAATATCCTTAGTGAGGACTAAGGAGATGTTTCTCGATTATGGAGGTGATAAAAGAGCCCGTCGTAAAAAGTTACAATGATGCAAGCTTTTACACTGATCCAGATGACTCTAAGTCTCAATCTGGATACATATTGAAAGTGGGAGCAATTAGCTAGAGTAGCTCCATGCAGAGCATTGTGGACATAGAATATTTTGCAAAATACATACGGCTCTGAATATGACAGATCCGTTGACTAAACTGCTCTCACAAGCAAAACATGATCATACCTTAGTACTCTTTGGGTGTTAATCACATAGCAATGTGAACTAGATTATTGACTCTAGTAAACCTTTTGGGTGTTGGTCACATGACGATGTGAACTATGGGTGTTAATCATATACAGATATGAATATTGATGTTAAATCACATGGCGATGTGAACTAGATTATTAACTCTAGTGCAAGTGGGAGACTGAAGGAAATATGCCCTAGAGGCAATAATAAAGTTATTATTTATTTCCTTATATCATGATAAATGTTTATTATTCATGCTAGAATTGTATTAACTGGAAACATAATACATGTGTGAATACATAGACAAACATATAGTCACTAGTATGCCTCTACTTGACTAGCTCATTAATCAAAGATGGTTATGTTTCCTAACCATAGACATGTGTTGTCATTTGATTAATGGGATCACATCATTAGAAGAATGATGTGATTGACATGACCCATTCCGTTAGCCTAGCACTTGATTGTTTAGTATATTGCTATTGCTTTCTTCATGACTTATACAAAGTTCCTGCAACTATGAGATTGTGCAACTCCCGTTTACTGGAAGAACACTTTGTGTGCTACCAAACATCACAATGTAACTGGGTGATTATAAAGGTGCTCTACAAGTGTTTCCGAAGGTACATGTTGAGTTGGCATAATTCAAGATTAGGTTTTGTCACTCCGATTGGCGGAGAGGTATCTCTGGGCCCTCTCGGTAATACTGATCACCTAAGCCTTGCAAGCATTGTAACTAATGAGTTAGTTATAAGATGATGTGTTACATAACGAGTAAAGAGACTTGCCGGTAACGAGATTGAACTAGGTATTGGATACCGACGATCAAATCTCGGGCAAGTAACATACCGATGACAAAGGGAACAACGTATGTTGTTATGCGGTTTGACCGACAAAGATCTTCGTAGAATATGTAGGAACCAATATGGGCATCCAGGTCCCGCTATTGGTTATTGACCAAGAATGGTTCTAGGTCATGTCTACATAGTTGTCGAACCCGTAGGGTCTGCACGCTTAACGTTACGATGACAGTTTTATTATGAGTTTATAAGTTTTGATGTACCGAAGTTTGTTCGGAGTCCCGGATGTGATCATGGACATGACGAGGAGTCTCGAAATGGTCGAGACATAAAGATTAATATATTGGACGACTATATTCAGACACCGAAAGTGTTCCGGGTGATTTCGGAGAAAACCGGAGTGCCGGGGGGGGGGGGGGGTTACCGGAACCTCCCGGGAGAGTATTGGGCCTTATGGGCCTTAGGGGAAAGGGGAAAGGGGCAGCCAGCATGGGCCGCGCGCCCCCTCCACCCTCTGGTCCGAATTGGACTAGGAGGGGAGGAGGCGGCGCCCCCTCTCTTTCCTTCCCCCTCTCCCCCTTCCTCTCCCCTCCTAGTAGGAGTAGGAAAGGAGGAGTCCTACTCCTACTAGGAGGAGGATTCCTCCTCCCTTGGCGCGCCCAAAGGGGCCGGCCGGCCTCCCCCTCCCTCCTTTATATACGGGGGTAGGGGGCACCCCATAGACACACAAGTTGATCTACGGATCGTTCCTTAGCCGTGTGCGGTGCCCCCCTCCACCATATTCCACCTCGGTCATATCGTCGCGGAGTTTAGGCGAAGCCCTTCTCCGGTAGAACATCATCATCGTCACCACGCCGTCGTGCTGACGGAACTCATCCCCGAAGCTTTGCTGGATCGGAGCCCGGGGATCGTCATCGAGCTGAACGTGTGCTGAACTCGGAGGTGCCGTACGTTCGGTGCTTGGATCGGTCGGATCGTGAAGACGTACGACTACATCAACCGCGTTGTCATAACGCTTCCGCTTACGGTCTACGAGGGTACATGGACGAACACTCTCCCCTCTCGTTGCTATGCCATCACCATGATCTTGCGTGTGCGTAGGAATTTTTTTGAAATTACTACGTTCCCCAACATCTACATCATGTCATCTTGATTACGGCGTTACTCTGTTTTTAACTTAATACTCTAGATGGATGCTGGATAGCGGTCGATGAGTGGAGTAATAGTAGTAGATGCAGAATCATTTGGATCTACTTGTTTTGGACGTGATGCCTATATACATGATCATTGCCTAGATATACTCATAACTATGCTCAATTCTGTCAATTGCTCAACAATAATTTGTTCACCCACCGTAGAATACTTATGCTCTTGAGAGAAGCCACTAGTGAAAGCTATGGCCCCCGGGTCTATTCTCATCATATCAATGTATATCACTTTATTTACTTGCTTTGTTTTACTTTGCCTTTTACTTTTTACTTTGCATCTATCTATCAAAAATACCAAAAATATTATCTCTATCAGATCTCACTCTCGTAAGTGACCGTGAAGGGATTGACAACCCCTAAGCATTGGTTGCGAGTTGCTATCTTTTTGTGTAGGTACGAGGGACTTGTGTGTAGTCTCCTACTGGATTGATACCTTGGTTCTCAAAAATAGAGGGAAACACTTACGCTACTTTACTACATCATCCTCTCCTCTTCGGGGAAATCCAACGCATTGCTCAAGAGGTAGCAAGAAGAATTTCTGGCGCCGTTGCCGGGGAGGCTCACGCAAGCAAGTCAACCATACCAAGTACCCATCGCAATCCCTATCTCTCGCATTACATTATTTGCCTCTCGTTTTCCTCTCCCCCACTTCACCCTTGCCATTTTATTTACCCTCTCTTTCTCAATCTCCTCCTCTCTTTCCCGTTTGCCTTTTCCTCGTTGCGTTACTATTTGCTTGTGTGTTGGATTACTTGTTGCCATGGCACAAGATAATACCAAATTGTGTGATTTCTCGAATACCAATAATAATGATTTCCTTAGTACTCCGATTGCTCCTCTTAATAATGATGAGTCTTGTGAAATCAATACCGCTTTGTTGAATCTTGTTATGAAAGATCAATTCGCCGGCCTTCATAGTGAAGATGCCGCTACTCATCTAAACAATTTTGTTGATTTATGTGATATGCAAAAGAAGAAAGATACGGATAACAATATTTTCAAATTGAAGTTATTTCCGTTTTCACTTAGAGATCGTGCTAAAGTTTGGTTTTCATCTTTGCCTAAAAATAGTATTGATTCTTGGAACAAGTGCAAAGATGCTTTTATCTCTAAGTATTTTCCTCCCGCTAATATTATCACTCTTAGGAACGACATCATGAATTTTAAACAACTTGATCATGAGCATGTTGCCCAATCTTGGGAAAGAATGAAATTAATGCTTCACAAATGCCCTACTCATGGTTTGAATTTATGGATGATCATACAAAATTTTTATGCCGGATTGAATTTTGCTTCTAGAAATCTTTTAGATTCCGCGGGAGGCATGTTTAAGGAAATTACGTTAGGAGATGCTACCAAATTGCTTGATAATATTATGGCTAATTATTCTCAATGGCACACCGAAAGATCTTCTAGTAGGAAAGTGCATGCTATAGAAGAAATCAATGTTTTGAGTGAAAATATGGATGAACTTATGAAGATGTTTGCTCCTAAAAATACTCCTCTTGATCCCAATGATATTCCTTTATCTACCTTGCTTGAGAATAATAATGAATTTATGGATGTGAATTTTGTTGGTAGGAATAGTTTTGGAAACAACGCTTATAGAGGGAATTTTAATCCTAGGCCTTATCCTAGTAATCCTTCTAATAATTATGGAAATTCCTACAATAACTCTTATGGAAATTTTAATAAGATGCCCTCTCAATTTGAGAGTAATGTTAAAGAGTTTATGAATTCACAAAAGAATTTTAATGCTTTGCTTGAAGAGAAATTGCTTAAAGTTGATGATTTGGCTAGGAACGTTGATAGAATTTCTCTTGAAATTGATTCTTTAAAGCTTAGATCTATTCCTCCTAAGCATGATATCAATGAGTCTCTCAAAGCCATGAGAATTTCCATTGATGAGTGCAAGGAAAGAACCGCTAGGATGCGTGCTTCCAAAGATGCCTTTATTAAAGCATGTTCTTCCAATCCCTATGAAAATCAAGATGAAGATTTAAAAGTTATTGATGTGTCCCCCATTAAATCTTTGTTTTGCAATATGAATCTTGATGAATCTGAAGATTATCTTCGTTTACCTAGAAGGCGTTTTAAAAATTCTGAGTTTCTAGATTTTGATGATGAAATTGATGAAAGTGGGATTGAAATAAATAAAAACCGTGATGTTGCTAAACCCACTATTTTGGATCTCAAGGAATTTAATTATGAAAATTGCTCTTTGATTGGTTGTATTTCCTTGTTGCAATCCGTGCTAGATTCTCCTCATGCTTATAGTCAAAATAAGGCCTTTACCGAACATATTGTTGATGCTTTGATGCAATCTTATGAAGAAAAACTTGAGTTGAAAGTTTCTATCCCTAGAAAACTCTATGATGAGTGGGAACCTACTATTAAAATTAAAATTAAAGACTTTGAGTTTCATGCTTTGTGTGATTTGGGTGCTAGTGTCTCTACTATTCCCAAAACTTTATGTGATTTGCTAGATTTCCGTGATTTTGATGATTGCTCTCTAAACTTGCATCTTGCGGATTCCACTATTAAAAAGCCTATGGGAAGAATTAATGATGTTCTTATTGTTGCAAATAGGAATTATGTGCCCGTAGATTTTATCGTTCTTGATATAGATTGCAATCCTTCATGTCCTATTATTCTTGGTAGACCTTTCCTTAGAACGATTGGTGCAATTATTGATATGAAGGAAGGGAATATTACATTCCAATTTCCCTTAAAGAAGGGTATGGAACACTTTCCTAGAAAGAAAATAAAATTACCATATGAATCTATCATGAGAGCCACTTATGGATTGCCTACCAAAGATGGCAATACCTAAATCTATCCTTGCTTTTATGCCTAGCTAGGGGCGTTAAACGATAGCGCTTGTTGGGAGGCAACCCAATTTTATTTTGTGTTTTTTGTTTTTGCTTCTGTTTAGGAATAAATAATCCATCTAGACTCTGTTTAGATGTGGTTTTATGTTTTAATTAGTGTTTGTGCCAAGTAGGACCTATAGGATAACCTACGATAATAGTTGATTTGATTCTGCTGAAAAACAGAAACTTTGCACGCATGAATATAATTATGATAAATCACAGGAACGTGCTTTTGCGTTGATTATTTTTGCTGCTGATCAATAAATAAATTTTCCAGGACTTACTATTTTGGTAGAATTTTTAGAGTTCCAGAAGTTTGCATTAGTTACAGATTGCTACAGACTGTTCTGTTTTTGACAGATTCTGTTTCTCGTGTGTTGTTTGCTTATTTTGATGAATCTATGGCTGTAAATTAGTTTATAAATCATAAAGAAGTTGGAATACAGTAGGTTTAACACCAATATAAATAAAAAATGAGTTCATTACAGTACCTTGAAGTAGTCTTTTGTTTTCTTTCTCTAACGGAGCTCACGAGATTTCTGTTGAGTTTTGTGTTGTGAAGTTTTCAAGTTTTGGGTGAATTCTTTTGATGGATTATGGAACAAGGAATGGCAAGAGCCTAAGCTTGGGGATGCCCATGGCACCCCCAAGATAATCCAAGGACAAGAAAAATTCAAAGCTTGGGGATGCCCCGGAAGGCATCCCCTCTTTCGTCCAATTTCATCGGTAATTTACTTTGAGCTATATTTTTATTCACCAACATGATATGTGTTTTGCTTGGAGCGTCTTGTATTATTTGTGTCTTTGCTTGTTAGTCTACCACAATCATCCTTGCTGTACACATCTTTTGATAGAGCCATACATGAATTGGAATTTGTTAGAATACTCTATGTGCTTCACTTATATCTTTTGAGCTTGATAGTTTTGCTCATAGTGCTTCACTTATATCTTTTGAGCGTGATAATTTTTGCTCTAGTACTTCACTTAGATCTTTTAGAGCACGGTGGTGGATTTGTTTTAAAGAAACTATTTGATCTCTCATGCTTCACTTAGATTATTTTGAGAGTCTTTAATAGCATGGTAATTTGCTTAATGTTAATATACTTGGTGTTCAAGATATGTGAAACTTTCTTTTGAGTGAATTGAATACTAAGATAAGTTTGATGCTTGATAATTGTTTTGAGATATGGAGGTGATAATATCAAAGTCGTGCTAGTTGGGTGATTATGAATTTGAGAAATACTTGTGTTGAAGTTTGCAAGTCCCGTAGCATGCACGTATGGTTAAAGTTGTGTAACAAATTTGAAACATGAAGTGTACCTGGCTTGTGCATCCTTATGAGTGGCGGTCGGGGACGAGCGATGGTCTTTTCCTACCAATCTATCCCCCTAGGAGCATGCGCGTAGTACTTGAATTTTTGATGACTTCTAAATTTTTGCAATAAGTATATGAGTTCTTTTGACTAATGTTGAGTCCATGGATTATACGCACTCTCACCTTTCCGCCATTGCTAGCCTCTTCGATACCGTGCATTGCCCTTTCTCACCTTGAGAGTTGGCGCAAACTTCGCCGGTGCATCCAAACCCCGTGATACGATATGCTCTATCACACATAAACCTCCTTATATCTTCCTCAAAACAGCCACCATACCTACCTATTATGGCATTTCCATAGCCATTCTGAGATATATTGCCATGCAACTTCCACCATCATCATCATGACATGCATTACTTTTGTCATATTGCCATTGCATGATCTTGTAGTTGACATCGTATTTGTGGCAAAGCCACCATGCATTATTTTCCATACATGTCACTCTTGATTCATTGCACCATCGCGGTACACCGCCGGAGGCATTCATATAGAGTCATATCTTGTTCTAGTTTCGAGTTGTAATCCTTGTGTTGTAATCAATAGAAGTGTGATGATCATCATTATTAGAGCATTGCCCAAATAAAAAAAAGAAAACGAGAAAGGCCAAAAAGAAAAAAAAGAAAGGCCAAAAAAGAAAAAAAAGGGGGCAATGCTACTATCTCTTTTTCCACACTTGTGCTTCAAAGTAGCACCTTGTTCTTCATGTAGTGAGTCTCATATATTGTGCTTCAAAGTAGCACCTTGTTCCTCATGTAGTGAGTCTCATAAGTTGTCTTTTTTTATACTAGTGGGAATTTTTCATTATATAACTTGGCTTGTATATTCCTACGACGGGCTTCCTCAAATGCCCTAGGTCTTCGTGAGCAAGCAAGTTGGATGCACACCCACTAGTTTTCTTTTGTTGAGCATTCATAGCTCTAGTGCATCCGTTGCATGGCAATCCCTACTACTCATGTTGACATCAATTGATGGGCATCTCCATAGCCCGTTGATTAGCCTCGTCAATGTGAGACTTTCTCCTTTTTTTGTCTTCTCCACACAATCCCCATCATCATATTCTATTCCACCCATAGTGCTATATCCATGGCTCACGCTCATGTATTGCATGAAGGTTGAAAAAGTTTGAGATTATTTAAGTATGAAACAATTGCTTGGCTTGTCATCGGGGGTATAGAAGTTGGGAACATCTTTGTGTGACGAAAATGAAGCATAGCCTAACTATATGATTTGGTAGGGATGAACTTTCTTTTGCCATGTTATTTTGAGAAGACATGATTGCTTTGATTAGTATGCTTGAAGTATTATTATTTTTGTGTCAATATGAACTTTTGTCTTGAATCTTTCGGATCTGAATATTCATATCACAATTAAGAAGATTTACATTGAAATTATGCCAAAGTATCACTCCACATCAATTTTTTTTATCATTTACCTACTCAAGGACGAGCAGGAATTAAGCTTGGGGATGCCTGATACATCTCCAACGTATCTATAATTTTTTATTGCTCCATGCTACTTTATCTACTGTTTTGGACTATATTGGGCTTTATTTTCCACTTTTATATTACTTTTGGGACTAACCTATTAACCGGAGCCCAGCCCAGAATTGCTGTTTTTTGCCTTTTTCAGTATTTCGAAGAAACAGAATATCAAACGGAGTCCAAACGGAATGAAACCTTTGGGATCGTGATTTTCCAACCGAACGTGATCTAGGAGGCTTGGTCCCTACTCCAAGAAGTGCAAGAGGCGGTCACGAGGGTGGAGGGCGCGCCCCCTGGGCGCGCCCCCTACCTCGTGGGCCCCTCGGAGCTCCACCAACGTACTCCTTCCTCCTATATATACCTACGTATCCCTGAACGATCAGAACAGGAGCCAAAAACCTAATTCCACTGCAGCAACCTTCTGTATCCATGAGATCCCATCTTGGGGCTTGTTCCGGAGCTCCACCGGAGGGGGCATCCACCACGGAGGGCTCCTACATCATCACCATAGCCCCTCCGATGAAGTGTGAGTAGTTTACTTCAGACCTTCGGGTCCATAGCTAGTAGCTAGATGGCTTCTTCTCTCTTTTTGAATCTCAATACAATGTTCTCCCCCTCTCTCGTGGAGATCTATTCGATGTAATCTTCTTTTTGCGGTGTGTTTGTTGAGACCGATGAATTGTGGGTTTATGATCCAGTATTATCTATGGAAAATATTTGATTCTTCTCTGAATTCTTTTATGTATGATTGAGTTATCTTTGCAAGTCTCTTCGAATTATCCTTTTTGGTTTGGCCAACTAGATTGGTAGTTCTTGCAATGGGAGAAGTGCTTTGGGTTCAATCTTGCAGTGTCCTTACTCAGTGACAGAAAGAGTTTCAAGGCATGTATTGTATTTTTGCCATCAAGGATAACAAGATGTTTTTTTATCATATTGCATGAATTTATCCCTCTACATCATGTCATCTTGCTTACGGTGTTACTCTGTTTTTAACTTAATACTCTAGATGCATGCTGGATAGCAGTCGATGAGTGGAGTAATAGTAGTAGATGCAGAATCGTTCGATCTACTTGTTTTGGACGTGATGCCTATATACATGATCATTGCCTAGATATACTCATAAGTATGCTCAATTCTGTCAATTGCTCAACAGTAATTTGTTCACCCACCGTAGAATACTTATGCTCTTGGGAGAAGCCACTAGTGAAACCTATGGCCCCGGGTCTATTCTCATCATATCAATATATATCACTTTATTTACTTGCTTTGTTTTACTTTGCCTTTTACTTTTTATTTTGCATCTATCTATCAAAAATACCAAAAATATTATCTCTATCAGATCTCACTCTCGTAATTGACCATGAAGGGATTGACAACCCCTAAGCGTTGGTTGCGAGTTGCTATCTTTTTGTGTAGGTACGAGGGACTTGTGTGTAGTCTCCTACTGGATTGATACCTTGCTTCTCAAAAACTGAGGGAAATACTTACGCTACTTTACTACATCATCCTCTCCTCTTCGGGGAAATCCAACGCAGTGCTCAAGAGGTAGCAATGACCGAGGGACCACCCGCGGGCAAGGAGCACTACACACCCAAGCTGTATTTTGATAATGTCTTGGAGGGATCCCGCATTGTGGCGGGGTAGTGTTCAAAATACGTTATCTTTGAATGAAGTCATTCATATTGTCCCATCCTGTGTTATGAAATAGAGTCGTTATGTAATATAATGCCTGTTATTTAAAATTTTACCTCCTGTGCGGCCGTTTTTTAAATCTGAGAGTTGGCCAGTCGTCGGCTTCAGCCGCCACGTGGGCAGTACGGGGGTGTTCGAGATGAATCTAAACACTCTTTATCCAAAGTTTTGGTCCTTAAAGGAGGTGTTTAGCGCAACGAACCAGGCAATCGGACTATGTGGCTTTATCACCCTCACTTAGCCATAGGAGTTTGACAATAAAAATTTAGGCGCAACCCCTAGTGTTCGTAAGTCTGAACTTGGGGTGCTGTAAACACCTGATCAGATAAAAACCGATTCATCGCATAGTGCGGAAAAAATCGTAAAAGATTTGTAACCTCTCGAATAGCTGACCGGCTCACGCCGCATCATGACAGTGAGTTTTTGGCTTTCTCTACTGAGGTGCTCATCCAGATAAACCAGGACACAATCGCAGTAGTTCTCCCTTTACTACCCTATCCAATATAGCGAAACGTAAGGTAGTAAGCACAGGAGCCAAGCAACCCAACTATTGACTAAAGACATGATTCAGAGCCGATGCATATAATGCTAAAGTTCGGGGTGCCGAATTATACTGTAAAAAAGTGTTCGGACTTTGTTGCCATATTATGGGGCGTAATGAAGCCCCCGGCGAATTAAGACGTACCAGAGTGTACAGTTGCAATTGATAAGAATATCAAGAAAAAGAAAAATGAAGCAATAGGTTAATGTCGCAGAAATTGGGCCGCAAACTATTTTCCATTGCAGTTTGATTAATACGTCAAAGCATATTTGTACAAGTAGTGCGATAAGAAACATGGCTATTTAACATGCCACGACCAAGGGAGAGTTGCGTGCGGGTCCTTAAAACAGGCATAACGATCGTCTAAAGAGGCCACCTGGGAATGCCCTTATACGTCAATGCTTCTTGTCTTCTTGGTGTATCCGTCCCTTGATAGGTATAACAATCAGGCCACCAGGAAAGGCCTAAAAAAAGAAACCTGAAAAGAAAAAGAAAAAGTGAAAGTATGTGGGTCCAGGGGGGTTGAGCCGTATTATGGACCATGATCTAGCTGTGCCTCCGTCTATGCCCATGGTATTTTGAGTGTGTAGTTATGTACGCATGGTACGACTGCCGCTGTTTGGTCGAGACTGGGATGGAGGCCGAATTGCTAGTCAAGCTCTTGACGAGATGGACTGTCCTGCTGCAGAGTAGTTCGGACTCGCTTGACAGTGTCCGGGAGCTTGGCCGCCAAATTAAGGTTCTGCCTGAAAAGGCCACTATGTGCTTCTGCTGCAAGGGCGGTGGTGTGCTCCTCGGTACGGAGGGAGCGTTCCGTGTTTCCATTGACTATTATGACACTGCGTGGTCTGGGCATCTTGAGCTTGAGATAAACATAGTGTGGCACCGCATTGAATCGAGCGAATGCGGTTCGTCCGAGCAATGCCTGATAGCCACTGTGGAAGGGAACAATATCGAAGATCAACTCTTCGCTTCGGAAGCTGTCCGGGGATCCGAAGACCACCTCCAGTGTTATTGAGCCCGTACAACGGGCCTCTACACCTGGTATGACACCTTTAAAGGTGGTTTTTGTGGGCTTGATCCTTGAGGGATCAATACCCATTTTGCGCACTGTATCCTGATAGAGTAGGTTCAGGCTGCTGCCACCGTCCATGAGGACTCGCGTAAGATGGAATCCATCAATGCTTGGGTCAAGGACGAGTGCGGCTGAACCGCCATGACGGATACTGGTCGGATGGTCCCTGCGATCAAAGGTGATCGGGCAGGACAACCATGGGTTGAACTTTGGGGCGGCTGGCTCCATCGCGTAGACATCCCTAAGCGCGCGCTTGCGCTCCCTCTTGGGGATATGGGTAGCATATATCATGTTCACCATTTTAACTTGGGGGGGGGGGACTTCTTCTGTCCCCTCGTGTTCGGTGGCCGGGGTTCCTCGTCATCGTCCTTGCTTTGTGACCCCTTCTCCTTGTTCTCGGCATTTAACTCGCTAGCCTGTTTAAAAACCCAACAGTCTCTGTTGGTATGATTGGCTGGTTTATCATGAGTGTCGTGGATTTGACATGGACGATCGAGTATGCGGTCCAAGCTGGACGAGCCCAGATTGTTTCTTTTATATGGCTTCTTCCACTGACCGGAATTAGAGCCACTGAATCCAGCGTTGACCGCCGTGTCTTCGGTGTTGTCACTATTGCTTCGACGCTTGTGTCTGTTACGTCGGGGCTTGCCGTTGCTATTTCTGGCTTCAGAAGTGCCAGGTTCGCTTGTATTGTTGTTGCTACGAGCTAGCCAACTATCCTCGCCCGCGCAGAAGCGGGTCATAAGCGTCGTGAGGGCTGCCATAGACTTCGGCTTTTCTTGGCCGAGGTGTCGAGCGAGCCATTCATCACGGATGCTATGTTTAAAGGACACTAGGGCTTCGGCATCCGGACAGTCGACGATCTGGTTCTTTTTAGTTAAGAACCTAGTCCAGAATTTCCTGGCTGACTCTCCGGGCTGTTGAACTATGTGACGTAAGTCGTCGGCATCCGGAGGTCGGACATGTGTACCCTGGAAGTTGTCGAGGAAGGCGTCTTCCAAGTCTTCCCAGCTGCATATTGAGTTTTCGGGCAAACTATTTAACGAGTGCCGAGCAGGTCCCTTGAGTTTTAGTGGGAGGTATTTGATGGCGTGAAGGTCATCACCGCGGGCCATATGAATGTGGAGGAGGAAATCGCTAATCCATACCGCGGGGTCTGTTGTCCCGTCATATGATTCGATGTTCACGGGTTTAAACCCTTCCGGGAGTTCATGTTCCATTACTTCATCAGTGAGGTAGAGGGGGTGTGCGGCGCCTCTATATCGGGCCAAGTCGTGATGTAGCTCGGATGGAGTTCATCTGCGGTTTTTGGCCCGGGCGTGGTTATGTTTGTCACGTCCGACCGGATGGCCATTGTCGCGCATCGGGGCACACCCCCGCGATCCATAGACCGATCTGGTCTGACCTGCTCTATTTTCCAGGTCATGCCGCAGGTCATATGTGTATCCCCGAGCTATTGTGTCTCTGTTTTTACGGCGAGGTAGTGCGGGCTGGTGTTCGGCTTGAGTTGCCGCTTTGTCCCAGCCACGTGGTGGTCGGTCAGCCGCATTATGCGTTGGTAGGACGGGCTCCAGCGCCTCGTCATCGAATTAGGGTAACAATTTGCGCCTCAGATAACTTTTGGTTGGGCGCTCGAGGCCGTATTCTTCGGCTGCTTGGACATTAGCCCATCTGTCATTGAGCAGATCTTGATCAGTTTGAAGCTGCTGCTGCTTCTTTTTCATGCTCCTTGCAGTGGCTATTAGCCGGCGCTTAAAGCGCTCCTGATCGACGGGCTCCTCAGGCACGATAAAGTCTTTGTTGCCGAGGCTCGCCTCATCCTTGGAGAGTGGAAGATAATTACTGTCCGCCGAGTCTTCGTTAACGGCCTGTTCATTGGGGCTAACTCGCCCATCCTCCCGTTCATCCTGTTCGGAAGTTGGCTCAACGGGGTCTTCGTTGTCTTCGGCATCATCCGGAGTATTATTTTCTCCTGTGCTGATATTGTTGTTTTTACCACGGCGTGGTTTAGAGCGGTGCCCCTGACGCCGGCATTTTGGCTGTATCTCAGGAGGCTTATCCTCGACTGGATCCTTTTCACTGCCGCCTTGTTCTCTTTGGGTGTATCCACCATGTATATGTCATACGAGGAGGTGGCTGTCCAGCGCCCTGTAAGTGGTGGTTTTTGTGCATGCTCCTCTCCGGCATCATCGTCCGTACCGTCGATGTCTTCAGAGCCGTAATCGAGCATGTCGGTTAAGTCCTCGACAGTGGCTATGAAGTGGGTGGTGGGTGGGAAGCGGAATTCTTCATCATCAGCTTCCAATTCAAGCCAGATATAGTTCGGCTGAGGGTCCCCTGACAAGGAGAGGGCTTTTAATGAGTTTAGCACATCGCCTAAAGGTGAGTGCTGGAAGATGTCCGCGGAACTGAATTCAACGATCGGCGCCTGATCGGGTTTGATGGGCGTGGATGCACGCAGTTCGGAACCTATGGCCGGAGATGAATCCGAGGTTCCAGTGACACATGCCCCGCTCGAGGTGGGATCTGTGTGCGACTCTAACGCCGCTGAGTCTGCGGCGGGGTTGAGCTTCCCATGCTCGGACGGCGCAATCTGCTCCAAATCTAGGGCCAGAGCAGTTATAGGCGCTATCTCCTGGGCACGGTCCGATGACAGATTTAGGTCATGTTCATCATGGTGGCAGGGAGCGGCTGTCAAGGGCTCGAATACTTCGAAGATCAAGTCTCCGCAGATATCGGCAAAGTAATTCAAGCTTCCAAACTTGACCTGATGGCCAGGGGCGTAGCTGCCAATCTGCTCTAGATGGCCAAGCGAGTTGGCCCGCAGTGCGAAGCCGCCAAATACGAAGATCTGTTTGGAGAGAAAAACCTCCCCCTGGAGCGCATTGTTGTAGATGATTGACGGAGCCATCAAACCTTTTGGTGACGACGCAGCGGAACTCTCAATGAAAGCACCAATGTCGGTGTCAAAACCGACGGATCTCGGGTAGGGGGTTCCGAACTGTGCGTCTAAGGTCGATGGTAACAGGAGGCGGGGGACACGATGTTTAACCAGGTTCGGGCCCTCTCTATGGAGGTAATACCCTACTTCCTGCTTGATTGATCTTGATGAATATGTGTATTACAAGAGTTGATCTACCACGAGATCGTAATGGCTAAAACCCTAGAAGTCTAGCCTATATGATTGTGATTGCCTCTATGGACTAAACCCTCCAGTTTTTATAGACACCGGAGGGGACTAGGGTTGTACAAAGTCAGTTACAGAAAAAGGAATCGTCATATCCAGGCACCAAGCTTGCCTTCCACGCCAAGGAGAGTCCCATCCGGACACAGGAGAGAGTCTTCTATCTTGTATCTTTATAGCCCAACAGTCCGGCCTATGCTACATAGTCCGGCCGTCCGAGGACCCCTTAATCCAGGACTCCCTCAGTGCCCGTCGATGTTGTGGCTGTCGCCATCTTCAGTGGCCGCCATTGTCGTCGCTGACGAGGTTGACGTAGTCCGGCGGCGTCCAGAGGTGGGACGGCGGCGCATGGTACACGCGGGCGAGCTGGAAGGCCGGAGGTGCCTGCACCACCTCCTCCTGTGGCGAGGCCTCCCACTCCGGTTACCGCGACGGCGTGGGGCACGAGTTCACGCCCCCACGGTGTCGGCCATCTCCAGAGCCGTGCACGACCAGCTCCACTGCTCGCCCACCAGTCCCGGGTGGAACGCGGCCACCGGCTCCTCCTCCATCACCTCCTCCGCCTTCACCATCTCCAGCTTGGAGATGGCGACGTCGCTGGTCGCAAAGAGGGCCATCATCTCCTCGAGGCCTTCCCATTGGCGTTCATCATGCGTGCGCATGGAGTCCTCCATGACACGCTGCATGAGTCGGGCCTCCTCCTCTGCTGTCATGCGTGGTGGTGGTGGTGGAGATGGAGACGGAGACGGTGAAGGAGGCGGCGTGGGCATCAGTCCACGCACCTGTGTACGCCTGCGCACCTGGGAAGCACGCGCTGCGCGCTCTGGACATGGCCGTCGCGGCCCCGACGAGGTGCCAGCGAAGAATGACGCGCGCCGCATGTCGTGCTCGTCCTGGAGCCACGTGTCCCAGAGCCGGGAGTCGGGGACGTACCTGTCGTCGTAGTACAGGTCGTCCGGCAGGAGGCGGCGGCGGCGCTCGATCTCCTCATGGCTCGCACGACCGCTCATCGAGACCGGCGGGATCGGGACCCGGTCGGCGGAGAGGTGCCAGTTGTTGGGGAGGTACACGTCGCTCCACGGGAGCGGCGTCCTCATCTCCCAAATAACGCCGACATACATCCGCGATGATGTACTGCCAGTCGCGCTCGCCGCCGATCGTAGGGCCGATGGTGAATGGGGCAAGCGCGGGGTCCAGACGCGGTGGTGGTGATGCGGGCTCCTCCTTCACGGAGTCGCGGCGGCGGCCCGACGACAAGCTAGCCTCGCGGTCGTGCTTCCCCTTGCGGCCGTGGTTCCAGAAGCCCATGGCTGCGAGGTGGCCGGCCGGCGAGATCGGGGACGGGGAGAGGCTAGGGTATGGGGTGTTGGTTTCGAGGAGGCAGGAAGGGCTCGACTGGGGAGTGTGAACGACGGCCGGTCCATGGCTTCCCCATTTAAGAAGGAAAGCGACCGTTCGCTGGGCGGATGACAGGTGGAGCCGACCGCGCGTGCGCATTTATGTCGGGCGATGGGAGGTAGGTGGCCGCCTGCCACGCGGCCTCGACTCGGACGAGCGAGGCGTCCGTTTGCCGTCCGCCGCGACCCAAACAGCGTGCATGTTTGCGCTCAAAATGGGTCGACCCGGTCACAAAACGGACCAGATGGGTCCAGGCCGTCGCGCGCTGGACCGTCTGGTTTGTCCGTTTTACTCTAAACGGACGGGGCCGGACGGGATGTGGTGGCGCGTTGGAGCTGGCCTTATCACGTGGAGAAAACTGATGCAGTTTGACATGGTGGTGTGGAAGTTTTGAAGGAAACGCAGCATGCTTTGTGTTCAGATGTATACTCGCCGTTTGTCAATGCTTTGAGCCGAGGAAAAGGCTTTGCTCATGTCAACCGCATCGTATCGACAACCAAAGCTCCAGCGTATGAGCCGGCCCGTGGGGTTTTGGGGTCCGCGTAGCGACTAGAGGACTAGATGGGCTCCTCCTGCTCTTCCTTTTCACCTCGATTTGACGGAGGCATCGAGTGTGTAAAATAATGGAGGCAGTGCACGAGTGGTGAATCAGCCATGGCAGCTTTACCTCCACCTCCACCACCTGCCCCGTCTCTCTCTCTCTCTTGGTTGTTATACAATTAATCATGGTAGGTCTCTGGTAACCTTTTTGGTTTACGCAGGACGGAACGTGTCCGTGCGTGCGTGTCTGCGCTGCGGGAGATCAGAGATGCCGCTGATTGTTTAATCATGCGCTGTCAGGGTGAGCGTGCCTGCCCTGCGCCGTGCGTGAGCGCTCTCTCTCTCTGAGCTGTTGCCATGTGGATGGGGATGGAGCTCCTCCTCCTCCTTCCCCTCCCGTGGGGATCTGGTGCGTGTGGTGTGTGTATGTGCGCGCGCACACACATACACATGTGGACTTGCGTTGAATAATGCACAAGTTGGCATGCAGGCTCATGACTTCCTTGGCAAGCAACTTTGACTCTTTGGGGAGAGTTTTGGAGAATCTCCATTTGGATTTGGGTTTTGGAGATTCATAGTGTGTTCCACAAGATGAGATGTTTGGAACAAAGAGAGCGCCTAGATTCAGACAACCGATAATCCTACAAATACGTGGGCTTACGTAAAAACTTACGTAACTTTCCATCAAATAATTCTCCCCCCCCCCCCCCCATGAATTTAAGTGGGGTGGGGCCCTCCTTAACCCAATTATAACTCGCCATCACGCTAATTGAGTAAAAAATACACTAGCCTTACGTAGGTGTAGCACAAATGTTCGTGCGTTGCAACGGAGAAAAAATTCAATCTATATTCAAGTTTGGTTTGATTTTTATGTGCAAAAGACATTCACTTGTAACGCAAATTTTAGTTAAAATTAAAATTGTTTAGAAGATACAAATTTGTCCAAGCAGAAAATGGTAATCCTATAAATATTTCTTTACCTGCCTCAACATATAACAAAATAGAATTAGGAACATGATAAAGTTTAGTAAGTTTTCATCCGAAATTGCTAGTTGACCAGAGATACTGCTCACAAAATTCAGAGAGAGAGAGAGAGAGAGAGAGAGAGAGAGAGAGAGAGAGAGAGAGAGAGAGAGAGAGAGAGAGAGAGAGGGGGGAGAGCAAAGTGATCTATGTGTAAGACCGGAGGAGCCCTTTCATTTTATGATGGAAACTGCAATATATGTACTATTTTATATCTAGGACACACAGCATGAAGAGAGATAGTTGATTTTCCTTCTATTGTCTGTTATCTACAATATTTTTTTCATTAGTGTTCGTGGGATAGTTGGATTGCATTCCTACTCCTTTTTATTAATGATGATCATGGGAGTCCTAGATACTTTTGTCAACATTAAATGGTGATTCATATATACCGTCTACTACAACACATGTACATCTATGTTGCATACATATACTCCTGAGTGTACATACATACTGCTTTTTTTCCCTATAGTATAGAAATTTCTGGATTTAATGACTTTTCAACTATACAATTAATTAATTTCTTATCTTATTAGGCAAAAAATAGTTGACTTATACTCCAGTAGAGAAGAATCCTCTGCTACTATTTTCATACAAAAAACTGATGCCAACTACAGGACGGACACAAAGCTGCTCATCATCGTCTGATTATTTCCCCACTCATTTTCTCATCCTTTCTTTTTTATTTGTAGTGCGCGCCTTGTCCGTTCTTTCCATCTTGTTCTATCGTATCCGCGCCTTTTCCATTCTTTCAGTTTTCTCTCCTTCCTTAATTTCCTTCCTTGACTCTTGGAGCGCCTTGCTGATTTCAGACCACACACATATATAAATTGATGGAATATTATGTAAAAAAGCGAGGTGGTACTATTTAATGTGAGGTGAATCCTTCCTTTAATCCAGAAGTAGCGAGTAGTTCAGCTGGAGGTAGCCTTCACGTCCTGATGGGCTGCCTTCATTGGCTTTTATCTTGGGCAGCATGGGCCTGAATACAATGATATATTCCTTCACTTTCTCAAAAAACTTTATGCTAGTTGGAGTGGCTAGTGTGTTTCGCATCGATCCAAGCAGCCAGGGTTCGAGTCCTTGTTAACACAACTTCTTTTATCAACACGAATTTCTTTTACGTGCAACGTGAAATGAAAAGAAAAACAGGGGCGGCGTACCAAAAGGGGATGGACATACGAAAAATCAATAAACAATGACATGGACCAAAAGAAGTGGAGAAACAATCCTCCCTTTAATATTAGGTAAAGATTACTCTTCAGACAACTGTTTTTGTTGTAACATTACAAGGAATCGTCCAAAGCCATTGGATTAAGATCCAACCACTAGCACGTCTTCTTCCACCTTTGTATAGCGTTGTTTCTGTTTCGCCCACAACCTACATAATCGTCTACCTCTGCCACCTGCTGCTGGTTGTGTTGTTCTGTACGCCTTGCCCCTCCCCCCCCCCCCCCCCCCCCCCCCCCGGACGTGTTGCCGTCGTGTCGACCACCCATCTAAACCCCGGCACGATCCTGTTGGCGGTAACTGCCTTGCACCCCCGCACCCGAACCCATCAGAATCATCAACTTGCCACACAACACCACACCTTCACCGCCTCACGCCCGTTCTCAGCTCGCACTCACCGTGGAGACGGTGTCCAGCCTCGGGCCTCCCCATATCTTGCTCGGCGTCACGCTTTCCACTCTCCGGGAATTGACCGATGCAAAGAAGGTGCATGAACAATAACAAATGCAGAGAACAAAAGACCACCCGTCTAGAAGATATAAAATACGGGTGCATTTTTCCACATGGCAATATCGACAAAATGACATGTTAAGTACACCACACGATGTGATACTTTTAATTCTGATTAATTTGATCTCACATGTACAAGGACATGGCTGGAGATGAAACTTAATCCACTTTGGTTTTGTTGCTTTTCGTTACGGTGCCTATTCTCCTACATGGCTGCACGGGGAAAATTAGAGCTTTGATACACTTACGTAAAGGTTAGCTACAAAATTTACGGATGTGGTGATGTGGGCTTGTTTGATTGGATAGCACAGGGGCCCACCCTGAATTTCAGGGGTGAAGATTAGTGGGGATTAGGGAAGGGGAGTGATTTATGTAATAAGTTCATAGGTGTAGCATTTTTTGGAAAAATATTGCTGCCGTGCCCACATATATGAATATGTGATGCTATATCACCCGAGCAAATGGTAGTGCCAATTCCAGATGGGGCCATGGATTGCAAGGGATCCAAGAACATTATCGTACAAGTCACAACCAACATGGATCGGATAAATGCATGTGCATGCATGCACGCGTACAAAATTTATTAATTCGGTACGTGCATGGGCCAGGGCCAGTACGTTTTGTTGTGCTACTCCAGGGCAGTGTCACGAGCTGTCTCTGACATATCATGGCAGCACCAACCTTTATTTCCGCAACTTTTTCCTTGTGTTGCAATGGTTTGAACGTCGGGCAGATCATGCATGATAGTGTTGTTTGCCCTTTCGATGAACCATCTTATCTCTTCTCCCATGAGTGGACCTCCCGCGCCGTAGCTTTGTCAAAACCCTATCTTGTACGGCCGGTCATCTCCTTTGCATAGCAATTCAGTTGACATGGTTTTAAGTTTACTAGTGGAATTCTGTGTTCATGTGCGCATTTATCCAGCTTAGGCACGTCTGCGGATCTAGGTTG
This sequence comes from Triticum aestivum, assembly GCF_018294505.1. NCBI lineage: Eukaryota > Viridiplantae > Streptophyta > Magnoliopsida > Poales > Poaceae > Triticum > Triticum aestivum. The sequence continues at coordinate 73,902,603 of NC_057795.1, forward strand.
ACCTTTAATGGCACATATATATAGCAAAAGTGATTTGCAAACAAGTGAAGGCACCGATACTTATGGTGCTGAGAAAAGCTTAGTCTTATAAAATCCCAATGCTTGCTATTTTCAGATCAACGCAAGTTCATATACAGGCATGTGACCGAAGTCGATACGATAACACATTCTTTAAGAACAATAGCCATCTTCTGCTACTGTAATGATGAACCACCGCATAATGAAGACTCCTCTATTCCATACAACGCTAACAATTGCAACAACAGACAGTAAAGCTGCAACCAACCAGCAAGGCAAGACCTGGTCACCAGGTCTATGATCGACACCATAGCAATAAACAAAAGGGCAAGGCCAGTCTTTGCTACACAATATGCTGAACGCCTATAACTTTTAAATTCAAGAGATGTACACAGTAGAATATGGATAATAAAAATGTACTCCGTACATTGCCATACATGAAATTACATAATTAATAAGGTCATGTTGTTGATGATTAAATTTGTTTCAAACACAAACACAATAACAGAACCATTAGACTCTCTCATATCAGATTTGATCATAAGTTGCTTCCTTGGTTCAGCTAGTACATGTGTGGTTCAGCTGAGAACAGTCATATTTATACAGAATAGCTATTGGTTGCTTCTGTGGTTCGGCTGCATCAAACAACTGAACAAATCTGAGAAAAGTTATTGATTGCAACTGAGAGGAGATATTATCCTACACACCTAAATTAAACCAACAAGTTAAGCATGCCATTTATTTGAAAATAAACACCACAGCAGCCTAACAACAAAATTTCCTTCATCTCTGTAGTTCTAATTCTGAACATGGCACAATGATTTATTCCCACTAAAATCTAAATTCAGTGTATGGCACGCATGTCTATACACCAAGCTTAAAATCTGAGAAGAGCGAAAACACAAAACGGAGAAAGTTCCCTTGGTTATTCCAAGTCTCTAGCCAATTGGAAGATACATGAAAAAAGTATTCTTTGCTGGAGATAGCATGGATAGATAGAAGTATGAAATCTAGCAAAACCAACTACCATGATGCATAGCCATGCCCATCTTAGCCTCCCATACGATGTCCATACCTGCATGCTCCTCAGTGTTGATTACTAGCCATTGTAAGCCCGGAATAAAAGAACACATTCTATCTTGCAAGGACTTGATCGCCTACAGTGCAGTGTTTGCCCACACACCTTGTAACATGAGAACTATCTGCTAAAGAGACAAAAAGATTATCCATTAATTCAGACCATGAAAAAAAAAGAGAATAGAAGGTTCCAAACAGAGAATATAGGCAAAGAAAGCATACAGGCCAAGACCCAAACATCCGAAAAACAAAATATATAGGGTGTTGACTGTTGAAAATTGCTATTAACCAAAACTTTTCTATTTATTGATTCTGAAGGAAGTTCATCCTACTATAAGCCTAAATTCTATAATTCATGAGCAGCCCCAGTGGACTCGGATAAATCAAGGATGGAGAACAAATACCTTAGGAAATGGAGCATATTTAAAATCTATAGCTCTAGTAAAAGGATGGAGAGAACAAAGACATAAAGGAAATGGACCATATTTACAATCTATATCTCTAGTAAAAGGGTACCCTTCCCACACAGCAGGTCAGTAGCAAAGCAAGGTCATAATTCATATGATAAATTTAGAGATGCCACTTGCCATCATTCAGTAAGGCTATGATGAGAACCATGAATGATGCCAGAAGAACAAACCCAACCTGCAACCATAAAAGAAAGCAAGATTACCATTGGTGAAATACTGCCAGATTTGCTGCTGCATTCTTACCACTATCTTTATGGTGCTGCAAACGGCATAATTTTGCAGCCAATCAGTACAAATCGTCAGAACTCTTGTACTAGAAGAAAACAGAGGAACTTTAGATTGTCACACACTGTTGGTGTGATTGCAAAATCATCAGAAATCAAACACACTAAGAGCAACAAAAAACAGCCACCGACTCGCCTAAGTATTTGATACATACTAGATATGAGCACTACCTTTGAAGTATACATCCAGACTTTGTGGTTTACTTAAGAATAAAATATGTCATATGTCATAATATAAATAGGATGACTTTTAAGAAACATTCTGGCGCTTTTCATTAAAGAAATATATCAAAGCATATACTCAGCTTAGACAGAAGTAGAATGGATAACCGCTTCTTTATAAACAAAGCCAGCAAAATGAACTAAACTGTTGAAATGTTTATTTCCTCAAATAATCCACATAAGTTATCTAGAGTTAAGGGATCAAATAATAAACCAGTACAAAAATAGGTATGCTCCTGGTTGTTGTCTCACACATTGGAATCGATTACAGTATAACCCACATGACAAAGCAATCATTCATTTACAACAGTTGTACTTCTGACTCCCCATGCTGTAAGGGCATATTTCACCCTATGTGGTTTTGGTGATTGATGACAATGCTTTTGCGGACTAATCGTGTGCATTGAGCATTTCAGATATCTCATGTTTAGGCACAAGCCGAATCGTTGCCCCTCGGAGCCTAGTGAAGACGGAGTTTCTCTACGTTTGTTTCGGTGGATTTGAGTCATAGGAAAGCCGTACTATTAAGAGGGGGTCCGCTTTGGAAAGGTTAGGGTGGAATCAACACGTGCACGTCTGTTCCTTTGCACCATATTTCCTTTGCCTCTTTGGAGCACCGACCTTTATCTGTATCTTTGCAAAATGAAGGACTACTAGTGTTATTGAGCTGTGGCATGCGGTAGTACTGCTCAAGGGAGCAGTAGTGCCGCAGAGGCCCACAGTAGTACCGACGAGGGACACGGTAGTACCGTAGGCCCTTGTGGTAGTACCGCTCCCCGAGCGCGGTAGTACCGTGACCTCTGGCCCAACACAACAACACGAGCGGAAGTAGGGGCGGATGTCATTTTTTACATCCGCGCCCTATGCGGCAGTACCGCTCCCTAGATGCGGTAGTATCGTGTCAGATTTTTGCACAGATCGAAACTCAGCGGAAGTAGCCACGAATGTATTTTTATTCGTCCGTGTCTTCCCAGCCCAGAGAAATCCTGCCTTGCGGTACTACCGCAAGGGTGAGCGGTAGTACCGCTCTAGCGGTTCTATTGCTCTTTGCTTCAACGCAATGGGGCTGGTCTAGCTCCTTCCGTGCAAGCGATAGTACCATAGTGCCTCACGGTAGTACCTCAGGCCCTTGCGGTAGTACTGTATGTCTGGTGCGGTATGTTGGGGAACGTAGCAGAAATTCAAAATTTTCTACGCATCACCAAGATCAATCTATGGAGTAATCTAGCAACAAGGGAAGGGGACTGCATCTACATACCCTTGTAGATCGCTAAGCGGAAGCGTTGCAAGAACGCGGATGAGGTAGTCGTACTCATGGCGATTCAGATCGCGGTCGATTCCGATCTAAGCGCCGAACAACGGCGCCTCCGCGTTCAACACACGTGCAGCCCGGTGACGTCTCCCATGCCTTGATCCAGCAAGGAGAGAGGGAGAGGTTGGGGAAGACTCCATCCAGCAGCAGCACGACGGCGTGGTGGTGGTGGAGGAGCGCGGTACTCCAGCAGGGCTTCACCAAGCACTACAAGAGACGAGGAGGGAGAGAGGTAGGGCTGCGCCTTGGGAGAGAGAGACTCATGTGTTAGGTAGCCCCAAAACCTCCACTATATATAGGGGCAAGGGGGAGGGGGAGGCGCCCTAGGGTTTCCCCCAGGGGGGCGGTGGCCAGGGCAGATGGGATCTCCCCTTTGGGTGACTTGGCCCCCAAGCCAGGAGGTGGGAACCCTAGATGGGGCGCCCCAAACCCCCTGGTCACGTGGGAATAGGTGAGGGGGGCGCACAGCCCCTTAGTGGGCTGGTTTGCCCCTTCCCTTGGCCCAGAAGCCCCCCAACACTTGCCGGGGCTCCCGAAACACCTTTCGGTCATGCTGGTCATCACCCGATACCTCCGGAACACTTCCGGACTCCAAAACCCTTCGTCCAATATATCAATCTTCACCTCCGGACCATTCCGGGACTCCTCGTGATGTCCGAGATCTCATCCGGGACTCCGAACAACATTCGGTAACCGCGTACATACCTTCCCTATAACCCTAGCACCATCGAACCTTAAGTGTGTAGACCCTACGAGTTCGGGAACCATGCAGACATGACCGAGACAACTTTCCGGCCAATAACCAACAGCGGGATCTGGATACCCATGTTGGCTCCCACATGTTCCACGATGATCTCATCGAATGAACCACGATGTCAAGGATTCAATCAATCCCATATACAATTCCCTTTGTCCAACGGTATAGTACTTGCCCGAGATTCGATCGTCGGTTTCCCGATACCTTGTTCAATCTCATTACCGGCAAGTCTCTTTACTCTTTCCGCAACACATAATCCCGCGATCAACTCCTTGATCACATTGTGCACATTATGATGATGTCCTACCAAGTGGGCCCAGAGATACCTCTCCATCACACGGAGTGACAAATCCCAGTCTCGATTCGTGCCAACCCAACAGACACTTTCGGAGATACCCATAGTGCACCTTTATAGCCACCCAGTTATGTTGTGACGTTTGGTACACCCAAAGCATTCCTACGGTATCCGGGAGTTGCACAATCTCATGGTCTAAGGAAAAGATACTTGACATTTAGAAAAGCTTTAGCATATGAACTACACGATCTTGTGCTAGGCTTAGGATTGGGTCTTGTCCATCACATCATTCTCCTAATGATGTGATCCCGTTATCAATGACATCCAATGTCCATGGTCAGGAAACCATGACCATCTGTTGATCAACGAGCTAGTCAACTAGAGGCTCACTAGGGACATGTTGTGGTCTATGTATTCACACATGTATTGCGGTTTCCGGTCAATACAATTATAGCATGAATAATAGACAATTATCATGAACAAGGAAATACAATAATAACCATTTTATTATTGCCTCTAGGGCATATTTCCAACAGTCTCCCACTTGCACTAGAGTCAATAATCTAGTTCACATCACTATGTGATTGTAATGAATCGACACCCATGGGGTTTGATCATATCTCGCTTGTGAGAGAGGTTATTAGTCAATGGATCTGAACCTTTCAGATCCGTGTGTGCTTTGCAAATCTCTATGTCATCTCCTAGATGCAGCTACCACGCTCTATTTGGAGCTATTCCAAATAACTGTTCTACTATACGAATCCGGTTTACTACTCAGAATAATCCGGATTAGTGTCAAAGTTTGCATCGACGTAACCCTTTACGACGAACTCTTTTACCACCTCCATAGTCGAGAAAATTCCTTAGTCCACTAGTTACTAAGGATAAGTTTGACCGCTGTCCTGTGATCCATTCCTGGATCACTCTTGTACCCCTTGACTGACTCATGGCAAGGCACACTTCCGGTGCTGTAAACAGCATAGCATACTCTAGAGCCTACGTCTGAAGCATAGGGGACGACCTTCGTCCTTTCTCTCTCTTCTGCCGTGGTCATGTCTTGAGTCTTACTCAATACTCACACCATATAACACAGCCAAGAACTCCTTCTTTGCTGATCTATTTTGAACTCCTTCAAAATCTTGTCACGGTATGTATTCATTTGAAAGTACTATTAAGCGTTTTGATCTATCCTTATAGATCTTGATGCTCAATGTTCAAGTAGCTTAATCCAGGTTTTCCATTGAAAAACACTTTTCAAATAACCCTATATGCTTTCCAGAAATTCTACATCATTTCCGATCAACAATATGTCAACAACATATACTCATCAGAAATGCTATAGTGCTCCCACTCACTCCTTTGGAAATACAAGTTTCTCATAAACTTTGTATAAACCCAAAATCTTTGATCATCTCATCAAAGCATATATTCCAACTCCGAGATGCTTACTCCAGTCCTTAGAAGGATTGCTGGAGCTTTGCACACTTGTTAGCATCTTTCAGGATTGACAAAACCTTCTGGTTGTATCACATACAACCTTTCCTCAAGAATATCGTCGAGGAAACAATGTTTTGACATCCTATCTGCAAGATTTCATAAATCATGTAGTAACTGCTAATATAATTCCAACAGACTCTTAGCATCGCTATGAGTGAGAAAGTCTCATCGTAGTCAACTCCTTGAACTTGTCGGAAAACATCTTAACGACAAGTCGAGCTTTCTTAATGGTGATACTTACCATCATTGTCCGTCTTCCTTTTAAAATCCATCTGTACCCAACAACCTTACGACCATCAAGTAGTTCTTCCAAAGTCTACACTTTGTTTTCATACATGGATCCTCTCTCGGATTTTATGGCCTCGAGCCATTTGTCAGAATCCGGGCCCACCATTGCTTCTCCATAGCTCGTAGGTTCATTGTTGTCTAGCAACATGACCTCCAAGACAAGATTACCATACCACTCTGAAGCAGTACGCGTCCTTGTCGTCCTACGAGGTTTGGTAGTGACTTGATCCGAAGTTTCATGATCACTATCATCAGCTTCCACTTCAATTGGTGTAGGCGTCATAGGAACAACTTCTTGTGCCCTGCTACACACTAGTTGAAGTGATGGTTCAATAACCTTATCAAGTCTCCACCATCCTCCCACTCAATTCTTTCGAGAGAAACTTTTCCTCGAGAAAGGACCCGTTTAAGAAACAATCACTTTTGCTTCCAGATCTGAAATAGGAGGTATACCCAACTGTTTTGGGTGACCTATGAAGATGCATTTATCCGTTTTGGGTTCGAGCTTACTAGGATGAAACTTTTTCACATAAGCGTCGCAGCCCCAAACTTTCAAGAAATGACAGATTAGGTTTCTCTAAACCATAGTTCATACAGTGTCATCTCAACCGAATTACGTGGTGCCCTATTAAAGTGAATGCGGTTGTCTCTAATGCCTAACCCATGAACGATAGTGGTAATTCGATAAGAGACATCATGGTATGCCCCATATCCAATAGGGTGCATCTATGATGTTCGGACACACCATCACATTATGGTGTTCCAGGCGGTGTTAGTTGTGAAACAATTTCCACAATGTCTCAATTGTGTACCAAACTCGCAACTCAGATATTCATCTCTATGATCATATCATAGACATTTTATCCTCTTGTCACGAAGATCTTCAACTTCACTCTAAAATTACTTGAACCTTTCAATAATTCAGACTTGTGTTTCATCAAGTAAATATACTCAGCATCTACTCAAATCATCTATGAAGTAAGAACATAACGATATCCACTGCGTGCCTCAGCACTCATTGGACTGCATACATCAAAATGTATTACTTCCAACAAGTTGCTTTCTTGTTCCATCTTACTGAAAACGAGGCTTTTCAGTCATCTTGCCCATGTGGTATGATTTGCATGTCTCAAGTGATTCAAAATCAAGTGAGTCCAAATGATCCATCTGCATGGAGTTTCTTCATGCGTACATACTAATAGACATGGTTCGCACGTCTCAAACTTTTCAAAAACGAGTGAGTCCAAAAGATCCATCAACATGGAGCTTCTTCATGTGTTCTATACCAATATGACTCAAATGGCAGTGCCACAAGTAGGTGGTACTATCATTACTATCTTATATCTTTTGGCATGAACATGTGTATCACTACGATCGAGATTCAATAAACCATTCATTTTAGGTGCAAGACCATTGAAGGTATTATTCAAATAAACAGAGTAACCATTATTCTCCTTAAATGAATAACCGTATTGCGATAGACATAATCCAATCATGTCTATGCTCAACGCAAACACCAAATAACAATTATTTAGGGTTAACACCAATCTCGATGGTAGAGGGAGTATGCGATGCTTGATCACATCAAGCTTGGAAACAGTTCCAACACATATCGTCATCTCACCTTTAGCTAGTCTCCGTTTATTCTGTAGCCTTTTATTTCGAGTTACTAACACTTAGCAACTGAACCGATATCTATTACCAAGGTGCTACTAGGAGTACTAGTAAAGTACACATCAATATGAATATACTTCTGTCGACCTTGCCATCCTTCTCATCTACCAAGTATCTAGGGTAATTCTGCTCCAGTGACCCTTCCCTTTATTACAGAAGCACTTAGTCTCGGGTTTGGGTTCAACCTTGGGTTTCTTCACTGGAGCAGCAACTGATTTGCCATTTCATGAAGTACCCCTTCTTGCCCTTGCCCTTCTTGAAACTAGTGGTTTCACTAACCATCAACAATTGATGCTCCTTCTTGATTTCTACTTTCGCGGTGTCAAACATCGCGAATATTCTAAGGATCATCATATCTATCCCTGATATGTTATAGTTCATCATGAAGCTCTAGTAGCTTGGTGGCAATGTCTTTGGAGAAACATCACTATCTCATCTGGAAGATTAACTCCCACTCGATTCAAGTGATTGTTGTACCCAGACAATCTGAGTACAAGCTCAACGATTGAGCTTTTCTTCCTTAGTTTCCAGGCTAAGAAACTCGTCGGAGGTCTTATACCTCTTGACGTGGGCACGAGCCGGAAATCCCAATTTCAGCTCTCGAAACATCTCATATGTTCCGCGACATTTCGAAATCGTCTTCGGTGCCTCAATTCTAAGCCTTTTAACATTATTGAACTATCACGTAGTTATCAAAACGTGTATGTCAGATGTTCGCAACATCCACAGATGATGTTCGAGGTTCAGCACACCGAGCGGTGCATTAAGGACATAAGCCTTCTACGCAGCAATGAGGACAATCCTCAGTTTACGGACCCAGTCCACATAATTGCTACTATCAACTTTCAACTAAATTTTCTCTAGGAACATATCTAAACAGTAGAACTAAAGCGCGCGCTACGACATAATTTGCAAAAACCTTTTGACTATGTTCAGGATAATTAAGTTCATCTTATGAACTCCCACTCAGATAGACATCCTTCTAGTCATCTTAAGTGATACATGATCCGAGACAACTAGGCCGTGTCCGATCATCACGTGAGACGGACTAGTCATCTTCGGTGAACATCTTCATGTTGATCGTATCTACTATATGACTCATGCTCGACCTTTCGGTCTCTTGTGTTCTGAGGCCATGTCTGTACATGCTAGGCTCGTCAAGTCAACCTAAGTGTTTCGCGTGTGTAAATCTGGCTTACACCCGTTGTATGTGAACGTTAGAATCTATCACACCCGATCATCATGTGGTGCTTCGAAACAACGAACTTTCGCAATGGTGCACAGTTAGGGGGAACACTTTCTTGAAATTATTATGAGGGATCATCTTATTTACTACCGCCGTTCTAAGCAAATAAGATGCATAAACATGATAAACATCACATGCAATCAAAAAGTGACATGATATGGCCAATATCATTTTGCTCCTTCTGATCTCCATCTTGGGGCTCCATGATCATCATCGTCACCGGCATGACACCATGATCTCCATCATCATGATCTCCATCATCGTGTCTCCATGAAGTTGTCTCACCAACTATTACTTCTACTACTATGGCTAACGGTTTAGCAATGAAGTAAAGTAATTACATGGCTTTATTTAGTGACACGCAGGTCATACAATAAATAAAGACAACTCCTATGGCTCCTGCCAGTTGTCATACTCATCGACATGCAAGTCGTGATTCCTATTACAATAACATGATCAATCTCATACATCACATATCATTCATCACATTCTTTTGGCCATATCACATCACACGACATATGCTGCAAAAACAAGTTAGACGTCCTCTAATTGTTGTTGCAAATTTTTACGTGGCTGCTATAGGTTTCTTAGCAAGAACGTTTCTTACCTACGCCAAAACCACAACGTGATATGCCAATTTCTATTTACCCTTCATAAGGACCCTTTTCATCGAATCTGATCCGACTAAAGCGGGAGAGACATACACCCGCTAGCCACCTTATGCAACTAGTGCATGTCAGTCGGTGGAACCTGTCTCACGTAAGAGTACGTGTAAGGTCGGTCCGGGCCGCTTCATGCCACGATGCCGCTGAATCAAGATAAGACTAGTAACGGCAAGTAAATTGACAAAATCGACACCCACAACAACTTGTGTTCTACTTGTGCATAGAAACTACGCATAGACCTAGCTCATGATGCCACTGTTGGGGAACGTAGCAGAAATTCAAAATTTTCTACGCATCACCAAGATCAATCTATGGAGTAATCTAGCAACAAGGGAAGGGGAGTGCATCTACATACCCTTGTAGATCGCTAAGCGGAAGCGTTGCAAGAACGCGGATGAGGTAGTCGTACTCGTGGCGATTCAGATCGTGGTCGATTCCGATCTAAGCGCTGAACAACGGCGCCTCCGCATTCAACGCACGTGCAGCCCGGTGACGTCTCCCATGCCTTGATCCAGCAAGGAGAGAGGGAGAGGTTGGGGAAGACTCCGTCCAGCAGTAGCACGACGGCGTGGTGGTGTGGAGGAGCGCGGTACTCCAGCAGGGCTTCGCCAAACACTACGAGAGACGAGGAGGGAGAGAGGTAGGGCTGCACCTTGGAAGAGAGAGACTCATGTGTTAGGTAGCCCCAAAACCTCCACTATATATAGGGGCAAGGGGGAGGGGGAGGCGCCCTAGGGTTTCCCCCAGGGGGGCGGTGGCCAGGGCAGATGGGATCTCCCCTTTGGGTGACTTGGCCCCCAAGCCAGGGGGTGGGAACCCTAGATGGGGCGCCCCAAACCCACTGGTCACGTGGGAATAGGTGAGGGGGGCGCACATCACCTTAGTGGGCTGGTTTGACCCCTTCCCTTGGCCCATGGAGCCCCCCAACACTTGTCGGGGCTCCCGAAACACCTTTCGGACATGCTGGTCATCACCCGGTACCTCCAGAACACTTCCGGACTCCAAAACCCTTCGTCCAATATATCAATCTTCACCTCCGGACCATTCCGGGACTCCTCGTGACGTCCGAGATCTCATCCGGGACTCCGAACAACATTCGGTAACCGCGTACATACCTTCCCTATAACCCTAGCGTCATCGAACCTTAAGTGTGTAGACCCTACGAGTTCGGGAACCATGCAGACATGACCGAGACAACTTTCCGGCCAATAACCAACAGCGGGATCTGGATACCCATGTTGGATCCTGAGGGAGTCCTGGATTAGGGGGTGTCCGGATGGCCGGACTATGACCTTTGGCCGGACTCCCGGACTATGAAGATACAAGATTGAAGACTCCGTCCCGTGTCCGGATGGGACTTTCCTTGGCGTGGAAGACAAGCTTGGCGATACGATATGAAGATCTCCTCCCATTGTAACCGACTCTGTGTAACCCTAGCCCTCTCCGGTGTCTATATAAACCGGAGAGTTTTAGTCCGTAGGACGGACAACAATCATACCATAGGCCAGCTTCTAGGGTTTAGACTCTCTGATCTCGTGCTAGATCAACTCTTGTAATACCCATACCATCAATATTAATCAAGCAGGAGTAGCTTCTAGGGCCTAAACCTGGGTAAAAACATCGTGTCCCTTGTCTCCTGTTACCATCCGCCTAGACGCACAGTTTGGGACCCCCTACCCGAGATCCGCCGGTTTTGACACCGACATTGGTGCTTTCATTGAGAGTTCCTCTGTGTCGTCGCCTTTAGGCCCGATGGCTCCTTCGATCATCAACCACGACGCGGTCTAGGGTGAGACTTTTCTCCCCGGACAGATCTTCGTATTCGGCGGCTTCGCACTGCGGGCCAACTCGCTTGGCCATCTGGAGCAGATCGGAAGCTACGCCCTTGGCCATCAGGTCAGGTTTGGAAGCTTAAACTACACGACCGACATTCGCAGGGACTTGATCTTCGACGGATTTGAGCCACGACCGAGCGCGCCGCACTGTCTCGATGGGCATGATCTAGCTCTGCCGCCGAACAGCGCCCAGAGTGCCGCTCGGGAGTCCGCTCCGACTATTAGCTCGGAACCGACTGCGCTAACCAGGGACGGACGGTTGGACGCCGCCCCAGGAGCCGCAATCTCTATGGCGATAGAGCCGAATACCAGCCTAGTCCTTTGCAAGGCCCGTGACTCCAAGGTGCCGGACTCCGTTCCGGACTCCGAATCTTCCGCACCCCTTCCGATCGAACCCGATTGGGCTCCGATCATGGAGTTCACCACCGTGGACGTCTTTCAGCACTTGCCCTTTGGCGATATCTTGAACTCCCTAAAGTCTCTCTCTTTGTTAGGAGAGCCCTGGCCGGACTATGGTCAGCAGGGTTGGGATACGGACGACGAAGAAATTCGAAACCCACCCACCACCCACTTTGTAGCCACTGTCGATGATACAACCAACATGCTCAACTTCGACTCCGAAGACATCGATGGTATGGATGCCGTTGAAGGAGACGAACAAGAACCAGCACCTATAGGGCACTGGAAAGCCACCTCATTACATGATGTATACATGGTGGACACACCCAAAAGGGATAACGACGAGGATCAAAAGGGCGCAAACAGGGATCGCTCCCTCGAAAAATAGTCAAAGCGGCGACGCAAGCACCATGCAAAGCCCCACCTCGACAAAGACCCAGCCATAGAGCAGGGCGAATCAACGGAAGACGAACACGCCATCGAGAAACCGTCCAAACAGGGCGGACAATCCGAACAACCCATCCCCGGAAAAGATAATAGTCCGGGCGATCTCACGCCGGACAAATTGCTGGAGCATCAGAACCTCCACCAAAGGCTCATCGCCACTGCCCGTAGCCTGAAAAAGCAGAAGCGGAGGCTCAAAACAGCGGAAGATGCACTCAGAATCAGATGGGGCAAAGTACTCAATACCGCACACAAGTACGACAATAGTCGTCACACAAAGTGCTATCCTAAGCGGAAACTACTACTGGAATTTGATGAAGAGGCCATAAAGACCCCACAATCAAAAAACAAGGAAGCTACCAGGTCGGATAGACGACCCAACGATAGATCTAAAGCGATAAAGGGCGCCGCACTCAATACGGCGCACGATCCGCCTAAGGATTCGCATCAAACAACCGGCCCAACCAGATCCATCTATGGGCCAAGAAAGCAAGCTCAAGCGAGCAATGCAATGCAGAAAATACCTGAACATCGCGGCACACCCACATACAGGGGCGCCGCACATCCCCTATGTTTTACCGATGAGGTGGTGGATCATGAATTTCCAGTGGGATTCAAGCCCGTGAACATAGAAGCATACGATGGAACAACAGACCCCAGAGTCTGAATCGAGGATTATATCCTCCACATACACATGGCCAGAGGAGATGACCTCCACGCCATCAAATACTTACCCCTAAAGCTCAAAGGGCCAGCCCGGCACTGGCTTAAAAGCCTTCCCGAAAACACCATGGGAAGTTGGGAAGCGCTCGAGGAGGCTTTCTGGGCAAATTTTCAAGGGACCTATGTCCGACCTTCGGACGCAGATGATCTGAGTCATATAACTCAGCAACCCGGAGAGTCAGCCCAGAAACTCTGGAACAGACTCCTCACTAAAAAGAATCAGATAGTCGACTATCCGGACGCTGAGGCCCTAGCAGCTTTCAAGCATAGAGTCCGAGACGAATGGCTCGCCAGACACCTCGGCCAAGAAAAGCCAAGAACGATGGCCGCATTAACAAGCCTCATGACCCGCTTTTGCGCAGGAGAGGATAGCTGGTTGGCAAGATGCAGCACCAGTGACCCGAGTACATCCGAACCCAGAGATGGAAACGGGAAACCGCGCCGTAACAAAGAACATCGCCTAATCAAGGATAACAGCCCAACGAGCACGGTAGTCAATGCCGGATTCAAAAGCTCTCGACAAAATCAAAAAAAGCCGCCGCCCAAAGATGATAGGGACGAGCTGTCCAACCTCAACAAAATCGTGGACAAAATATGTCAAATCCACAGCACCCCCGGGAGACCTGCAAATCATACCCACAGAGATTGTTGGGTTTTCAAGCAGTCCGGCAAACTTAATGCCAAACACAAGGGGCTCGATACACCAAGCGAGGATGACGATGCACCCCACAAGCAGAACACCGGAGAACAAAAGAAGTTCCCACAAGAAGTCAAAACAGTAAATTCACTTCATATGACAAAAGGGCAAAACAGAATGGTGCTTATAAAGACACGTGCCACACGGCCAGCCCCAGAGGAGCACCACCACTAGATGTTACAACCAATCACCTTTGATCATCGGGATTACTCCAAAGGAGCCCGGAACGCAGGCTGGACTGCCTTGGTCTTGAATCCGGTTATTGACGGACTACAATTTACACGAGTCCTCATGGACAGCGGCAGTGACTTAAACCTGTTATATCAGGACACAATCCACAAGCTAGGTGTAAACCCATCGCTAATCCACCGTGGCAAAACTTCCTTTCGAGGAGCCACGCCGGGTCCAGATACCCAAAGTATGGGTTCCCTTTCGTTAGAAGTCAAGTTCGGCACACCCGACAACTTCCGTAGCGAAAAGCTAACCTTCCACCTCACCCCATTCGTAAGTCGCTATCAAGCGCTACTGGGACGTGAAGCTTTCGCCCGCTTTAATGCAATACTTACGCATCCCTAACACTTAAAATGCCCGGCCCACGAGGCGTCATCTCATCACAGGGGAATGACAATTGACCCCCAAAGTACGGGTAAGGGTGCGGCCGCCTGGACAGCCGCACACTAATCTAGCGCTACTATTCCGGACACGGCTGGACGAGTCCGACGTCAACAATCATGGACTTAATAGCCGCATAACCCTGTACAAGGGGCTCCGCGTGTTTACGCCAGGAGACAATGCGGCTTCCTTCTTGCTCCAACTATGTTTTGTTCATTCTAATATAGATTTCTCGCACGACTATTTACTAAAGTTCCTCTTTTTCGCAGACGAACACCGTGCTACGCTCGTCCAGGATACGGCACAACGGAGACACATGCGCAGATGTGCAGTAGGGACCCGTTCCAAGGATTCTTTTCAGATTAAGACCCTGCGTAAACCTTTTTTACTGTCTCTTGTTGAAAACATCCCCTGGTTTTCGCCATAACCGAGGAGGAGGCTGGCGTTTTGGCATATGGCCACGCCAGAATTTTGCGCGTACCTGGACACCAGGGGCTTTTTTATCGAGGGCTCTGTTTCAGCCCGTCTTCATAAAGACCGAATACCTTAGGGAGTGTTCGGCATCGCGAGTTAGGCCTTATATGCATCATCTCCGAATCATGTCTTTGGTCAAATGTTGGGTTTGCCCGGCTCTTGTGTTTTGCTGCCTTATGTTCCGTTATATCGGCTAACGCGGCACCAAGAGAACTACTGCGATTGTGCCCTGGTTCGGCCAGGCGAGCACCTCAGTAGAGAAAGCCGAAAACTGACTATCATGATATAACAAGAGACTGGTCAGCCACTCGATGACTCTCGGAATCTCTAGGATTCCTCCGCATTAACGAAGGACCGCTTCCCGGTCAGGCACACACGCGCCCCGGATACGGGAGAGCACGGTGCCTCCAGGGGCTATTGAGTAGCCCCAATGTCAAACTCCTATGGCTAAGTGAAAGTGATAAAGCATTATAGTCTGGTTGCCTCGTTCGCCGTGCTATCACCTCCTTTGTAGGACCAAGACGTTGGATTAAGTGTGAAAAGTGCATTTTTTGCAAACACCCCCGCATTATATGCGTGGGGGCTGAAGCCAACGACTGCCATCTTTCAGGTTATATACACATATACATTAACGGCCGCACAGGAGGTGTTATAATTCTTGCAACCACAAGTATAAAAAGCTTTTATATTCCATCAAAATATTTCTTTTACAATAGCACCTGCTATTCGAACAAAACATCCTTCGAGCACTGCGCTTCTATTAAACGAGCGCCCGGAAGAACTTCCTCAAGGTAGTGCTTGGCAGACACCCGGCCTTCATCCGGATCCTGGGATGCGACAACACTGGCCTGCATATCCGCCCAGTATGTCTTGACATGGCAAGAGCCATTTGTGCACCCTCTATACAAGCCAACCTCTTCATTGCATCGACATGCGGCACAAAACCAAGGAACTGCTGCACCAATCCAAAGTAACTTTTCGGCTCTGGCTCCCCCGGCCACAAACGACTCGCGACATACTTCATGGCGAGTCCGGATAACCTGTTCAGCTCCGCAAAGGCGGCCAAACGGTCGGGTACCGAAAGTGGGCGCTCTGGCTTGTGGAATTGCGACCAAAACAGTTCTTCCAACTTATGGTCGCCTCGACCTCGGAAGTGTTCGGTTGCGTCCGCCGCACTCGCTGCCACATCCAGATAAGTGTTTTCCGCACTCCACTACCGGTCTAGCGGAGCATACCTAGGATCCCCGAACTTCATCCGCAGCATATAGGGCTTTCCAGCCGTGATATCTCCGGCTTGACGCAACTCCTCCTTCATAGCTCTCATCGCAGAGCGAGCATCCTTGGCCTCGGTAGTGATCTTCTCAAGGTCCTTCTGAGCCGCCCTTTCTTCTTGTTCGAGAAATTTACAGCGATCGGCAGCATCCTTCAATTTTACAGCCATCTTGGCTATTGCCTTCTTACTCTGGCAGTGAGCATCCTGTTCGGCTTTCAACTCTTCAGCCGCTTTAACGGCAGCCGCATCACTTTTTCTTGCTTGCTCCTTGGCTTGGGCAAGTTCCGCCCGAAGATTCTCCACAGAAGCAACACTATCTGCAATAAGCATATATATATATATATATTGTAAGAAACGAGCACCGAACTGCTCTTATCAGATATCTGTGGAGCATACCTTGTGCCTCGTCTAGCCGCTTATTTACAAGCGCAATGTCGGCATCTGCCATGTCCAGTTGCCGCTTTAACTTGGCAGATTCATCAGTCCGGCTAGCCACCGAACTCCTCGCCACCTTCATAAAAGGTAACATTTTATACTTGGGATTTTGATCCTCTGTGCGCCATCACTCTTGACGACACACAGAGTCTCAGGGGCTACTATTTATACAGGGCGCATTCTATGCGGCTCTACCAATAGGTACACCTTTTCGCGTACCTCAAAGCCTATCAATAAAATCCTGGCGGCCTCGTACAATCCGCTTTCCGCGGATGCAATGCTTCCTATCACCGTGTTCATTAACATACGGTGTTCTTCTGAGACGGATGCACGCCCAAGCAGATCCCTCAGCCTCTCTGACCGCGCACCAGAGGGCACTGGACTAGCCCGATGACCTTTTTCAGGATCTAGACTCGGAGAAACCCGCCGGGACTACACCTCCGGGTCGCCTGCCTCGTAAGTCGGTGCAGCTTGGGGGGGGGGGCGTTTCGCTCTCTATCATCTCCGGACGGAGGTCCCCTGAAGACGAGCTCTGCTGAGAAGGGTTGAGATCCGAACTGCAAGGTAATATTTTGGTTATCTTCCTCAGAAATAAAATAGGGATGCCACTAATTTTTTGAGCCCCTCTCTTTACTTACGGCTCGGAGGAAAGTTGATCCCTTTGAGGGCGCAATGCGTCCGGGACAGTCTCCGGCGCGGATCCTCTGACAAAGATTTCTTCCCCCGTTTCGAGGTCATCTCCTCCGGGTCTTCAGAGGCACTCCTTTTCTTTCCCAGGTTGGGGGAATTATCGATTCCTCCCTTATTGACAGTCTCCTTCGAGGAAGCGGTAGCTCCTTGGTTCCCCTCTTCGCCCTCTGCCGAAAGCATAATCTGCAGCATCCTGGTTAACACGGGATCCGGCGCGGTCTCGGGCGGGGGGCTGGACACCTGATAAGCTTTGCCTTCGCTATCCACTCCTGTTCAAAGGATAGCTCTGTTAAAGGGCCACTTCATGATAAAAATACGGATGGTGTGTCCAAATATGGAGCTACTTACTTTAACATCCTGACGATTGCAGCTCAGACCTGCATCCTCGGATAAGTCCGGACACCTTGCTTGTGGTCCGAAGAACAATTTGTACATCTC
The DNA here is from genome assembly GCF_018294505.1 of Triticum aestivum. Lineage (NCBI taxonomy): Eukaryota > Viridiplantae > Streptophyta > Magnoliopsida > Poales > Poaceae > Triticum > Triticum aestivum. Next base: position 73,920,428 of record NC_057795.1, read on the forward strand.
CATGGGCGTTGCGCTCATAAAATGTTGGAGGACTTGCGATCCCTCCGGATTAAATTCCCACAGGCGGAGAGGGCGACGTTTGCAGGACAGCGTGCGACGAATCAGCATAACTTGCACCACTACGGTCAGGTTAGTATCTCTTTCTAGGAGATCTCGGATGCGGTCCTGCAGTAGGGGCACGTCTTTAGACGGCCCCCAGATAAGCCCTTCGTTGACCCATGACGCTCGCCGTGGTGGGGGACCCGAGCGAAAAGCAGGAGGCGCCACCTATGTGGTGCCCCTGGGGGCTGTGATATAAAACCAGTCCCGTTGCCATAAGCCGAACTCTTCTTGGAAAGTGCCCTCGAGCCATGGAGCACCGGCTATCTTGCTTATGATAGCTCCTCCGCACTCTGCGTGCTGCCCCTCGATCATCTTCGGCTCTACTTTGAAGGTTTTAAGCCACAATCCGAAGTGAGGGGTAATATGGAGGAAGGCTTCGCACACTACGATAAATGATAAATTTGGAGGATGGACTCCGGAGCTAGGTCGTGAAATTCCAGCCCGTAATAGAACATCAGCCCCCTCACAAAGGGATCAATCGGGAAACCTAACCCCCGAAGGAAGTGAGATGTGAACACCACGCGCTCACCGGGCTGAGGAGAAGGAATGGCTTGCCCTTGAGTAGGCAGCCTGTGCGAGATTTCGCCGGTTAGATATCTGGCATCTCTCAGCTTTCGCACGTCTTCTTCCATAATGAAGGAAGGCACCCACTGGCCTTGAAGGTTGGAGCCGGACATGGTCGGAGGTCCGAAGCGCCTAAAACTGGAAACCTTGAGTGTTGGAACTCGAGGCGAGGGACGGCTTCGATTGGATTGAAAGAAGGGGGAATCGAGCCTTGGTCTCTTTATAAAGGAGTTGGATACCAAGAGCCCTCCCTGTAACCATGTGGGACTCGCTTTCAATTAGAGAGTCATACCAAAAGGCACAGTTGGGTTACCCACGCCCGTATTGATGAGAATCCCGGAATAAGGGGACACGATCTCTGCTTCGACAAGACATGCCAAGGAAACCGCCTTGCTAAACGCGCTAAGGTGGAACGGTAAAATGAATAAAGGCTTGGCCGTGGCATGATGTCACACCACGGGATGCGTCAGCAGATTAGATTTGTGTAAATATTATTCTCTCTACGGTGGCATGTGGAACTTATTTTTGCAGAGCCAGACACTATCCTTGTGTTCAAACTTCTTCTGTGAAGTATTCGGAGGAGGAACCCGCCTTGCAATGCCGAAGACAATTTGCGCGCCAGACTCGTCGATATGGAAGCCTGGTTCAGGGGCTACTGAGGGAGTCCTGGATTAGGGGGTGTCCGGATGGCCGGACTATGACCTTTGGCCGGACTCCCGGACTATGAAGATACAATATTGAAGACTCCGTCCCGTGTCCGGATGAGACTTTCCTTGGCGTGGAAGGCAAGCTTGGCGATACGATATGAAGATCTCCTCCCATTGTAACCAACTCTGTGTAACCCTAGCCCTCTCCGGTGTCTATATAAACCGGAGAGTTTTAGTCGGTAGGACAAACAACAATCATACCATAGGCTAGCTTCTAGGGTTTAGACTCTCTGATCTCATGGTAGATCAACTATTGTAATACACATACCATCAATATTAATCAAGCAGGAGTAGGGTTTTACCTCCACCGAGAGGGCCCGAACCTGGGTAAAAACATCGTGTCCCTTGTCTCCTGTTACCATCCGCCTAGACGCACAGTTCGGGACCCCCTACCCGAGATCCGCCGGTTTTGACACCGACAGCTCCCACATGTTCCACGATGATCTCATCGGATGAATCACGATGTCAAGGATTCAATCAATCCCGTATAAAATTCCCTTTGTCTAGCGGTATAGTACTTGCCCGAGATTCAATCGTCGGTATCCCGATACCTTGTTCAATCTCGTTACCGGCAAGTCTCTTTACTCGTTCCATAACACATCATCGCGCGATCAACTCCTTGATCACATTGTGCACATTATGATGATGTCCTACCGAGTGGGCCCAGAGACACCTCTCCGTCACACGGAGTGACAAATCCCAGTCTCGATTCGTGCCAACCCAACAGACACTTTCGGAGATACCCATAGTGCACCTTTATAGCCACCCAGTTACGTTGTGATGTTTGGTACACCCAAAGCATTCCTACGGTATCCGGGAGTTGCACAATTCATGGTCTAAGGAAAAGATACTTGACATTTAGAAAAGCTTTAGCATACGAACTACACGATCTTGTGCTAGGCTTAGGATTGGGTCTTGTCCATCATATCATTCTCCTAATGATGTGATCCCATTATCAATGACATCCAGTGTCCATGTTCAGGAAACCATGACCATCTGTTGATCAACAAGCTAGTCAACTAGAGGCTCACTAGGGACATGTTGTGGTCTATGTATTCACACATGTATTGCGGTTTCTTGTCAATACAATCATAGCATGAATAATAGACAATTATCATGAACAAGGAAATACAATAATAACCATTTTATTATTGCCTCTAGGGCATATTGCCAACACGGTAATATCGTATGTCGCGGGCTGGATAAGTGGGTAACAGTTGGATTTATCCTATCACTATATAAGGGGAGTCTTCTTCTCCGATTTGACTACCTCTTCCATCCCTAAGCTCCATTGTTGCTCTAAGCTCTATTTTCACCCGATCTCTCTCCCTATCCAATTATACTTGTTGATTCTCTAGGGATTGGTTGAGAAGGCCTCGATCTACACTTCCACCAAGAGAAATTTCATTCCCCCACTAATCCCTTACGGATCTTGTTACTCTTGGGTGTTTGAGCACCCTAGACGGCTAAGGTCACCGCGGAGCCATAGTCCATTGTGTTGAAGCTTCATGGTGTCGTTGGGAGCCTGCAATTAAGTTGTGGAGATTGCCCCAACCTTGTTTGTAAAGGTTCGGTCGCCGCCTCCAAGGGCACCAATAGTGGAATCACGGCATCTCGCATTGTGTGAGGGTGTGAGGAGAATACAGTGGCCCTAGTGGCTTCTTGGGGAGCATTGTGCCTCCACACCGCTCCAACAGAGACGTACTTCCACTCAAAGGGAAGGAACTTCGATAACATATCTTTGTCTCCATTGACTCCACTTTTGGTTATCTCTCACCTTTACTTGTGCAAGCTTATTTTGTGTTCTATCCCTCGCTTGCTTGTGTGCTTGTTGTTGTTGTTGCATCATGTAGGTTGCTCACCTAGTTGCATATCTAAATAACCCGATGCAAAGTTTAATTTGGTAAAGAAAAGCTAAAAATTGTTAGTTGCCTATTCACCCCCCTCTAGTCAACTATATCGATCCTTTTCAATTGGTATCAGAGCCTCGTCTCTTTATTAAGGACTTTTCCATCCTAAGAGTATGGTTGACACCATAGACGGTGAGGAGGAGCACCCCGGTGTGAATCCTTCTTTGTCTACGATCGATGGGGGATCCTCGGTCTCACATGAGGAATTCAATGCGGCTTTGGACACATTGAAAACCTCCATGACGACCGAGGTCAAAGGCATGTTCAACTAGTTTCTTGATGGTCTTAAGTTATCCACCGCACCGTTGGAAGTGGTCGCTCCCACTAACAAGGTGGCAGATGCTAACTCCGATAAGGGGGAAGCTTCTAGTGATAAAATTCCCTTGCCTAGTGGTAGAAGTGGAAACAACATCTTTGCCCATGTTGAACCACCTCTTACATATGGAGGACCGGTTCCCTCCACTCATTTGAATCATGTTGGTCCTCCCCCTAAGTTCATAAAAAATGAGGATTTTGCCTCTTGGGTCTACCGCTTTAAACGTCATTTAAATCATAGTAACACTAATCTTTGAAGAATTATTGAGCAAGGTTTCTACCTGCATGATCCAAGCAACTTCACCCCTAGAGAAGCCGTGGATAATCAATTCAACGAGTCCGCTCTCTTCATTATTCAAGATGCAATTCCACCCGAAGATATTGCTCATCTCCGGCCCTTCACCGTGGCCAAGGAAGCATGGGAACATGTTGTTTCCATTTACAAGGGAAACACAAGCATACAATGCTCAAACTATGAAGTGGTGCAAGATGAAGCCGATGAGTTTGTGATGAATGAAGATGAAGAACCTCGTGAGCTCTACCGGAGATTAACCACTCTCACGCTCTCACTCCGAGATCATGGGAGCAAGGATACGGATGACAATTGGATCAAGCACAAGTTTCTGAAGGCCATGATGCCCTACCACAAGGCCATGTCATCCGTCAAAGGCTGGACTTCCATACCTTGTCCTCAAGTGAAGTGTTGGATGAGTTTGTTGCTATGAGAATCTTGGACAAGACCGCCGACAATGCGGTGATGCGCTCCCAACGGGCGAAGAAACACAACCTAGCTTTGAAGGCTAAGGCAAGTGTGGAAGAAGAGGATGAAGAGGAAGATGAGGAGAGCAACCCCGAAGATACAAAATATGATTACCATGAGCACATGGCTCTCACTTCAAGGCAATTTTGGAGCAACAAGAACTCAAGGCCCAACTTCAACAAGAACAACTCAAGTGGCATCAAGGGAAAGCAACATGTGAGGACATGCTACAATTGTGGTCATGTGAGCCACTTTGTTGCGGAGTGCCCTTACGAGAAGCGAGAAGACAACGGTGGCAAGCTTATCCGAAAAGACAAAGCCAAGTCCTTCCCCAACAAGAGCAACTTCACCAAGAAGACTCCTTCCAAGGGGTTGGTGGCTCAAGAAGAGTACAATGTGGATGATGATGATGATGAAGACGGTGAGGCAATGTCCATGGCCTCCGTTGCCATTGCCACCACTCCACGGGTGTCTCTCTTCGACTCACCCAACGAGAATATCACCACCAAGTGCCTCATGGCCAAAGCCACAAACAAGGTAACCCCCAACATAAAAACTACCATCATTACTAATCCTTCCTTGACGGATTGCATTGATGAAGGTGAGGGGTCTAATGAGGAAGTGAATGAGTTTGAGTCTTTCATGAGTAAGCTCAAGGGTAAATCCAAGAAGCACTTTGTTGCTCTCTTGGAACAACTTGGTGAAGCCAATGACATGATCGAGGCTCACGAAGAAACCATCTCTAAGATGGAAGGTCATAGTCGTGACTATGCCGATGATATATTGGATCTCTCTAATGCGCTTGAGGAAGAGCGTGGTTATCGTTTGGCTCTTGAGGAGTCACACAATGATGACCATGCTAAATTAAAGAAATATCTTGATCATGCTCTTGTTGTATCCTGTGTGCTCAATTCCGAGAAGGCTAAACTTGGGGTTGACCATACTAGACTCAAGGAGGAGTTTGAGATACTTGACAAGGCTCACAAGGCCTTGAAGGGTGCTCATGTGAGCCTCAAGGAGTCTCATGATCAACTCCAAGTGAAGCTAACCAAGGAGAAAGCCACTTTTCCTTATATGGTCTTAATTGATAATGCAAATGCTACTAACTCGTGTTGTGAGCATGTGCATCTTGTGGAGGAGAATGCCAAGTTGAAGGAGCAACTTGAGAAAGGTCTTGTGTCTTGCCTACAAGGTGAGAAGAACCTCAACGATCTTTTGAGCAATCAAAAGGAAGTCATGGGCAAGGAGGGAATTGGGTTGCTACCCAAGTCCAAGAACAACAAGAAGAATGACAAGGCCAAACAACCTCTTCCTCTCAAGCAAACTTTTGTGAAGGAGGGAGAGGATGCTCCTAAGGAGAAGAAGAAGAACAATGTCAAGGGTGGTGGTGTCAAGAAGGGCATTGCCACTCCTTCCAACAAAGCCGGCGACTTTAACCCCTCTTATGTGCTATGCCGTGCTAGTGATGGGCATGTGTATGCCAAATTTGTTGGTTCTCCTTATGAGTAAATTGGATGGTCTATTTGGCTTCCTAACACCCTTGTTACTAACATCAAAGGACCCATTACTAAATGGGTACCTAAAACCAAGCATTGATCTCTTGTAGATGTTTGCTTCCGGTGGGGGATCATGGTTGCTCGATAGTGGAGCCACAAATCATATCACCGGAAGCAAGGACTTGGTGGTGGACATGCACAAGGTCTCATCTATGCCCATCAATGTCGAGTGGGGTGATGCCTCGTCTTCTAAGGTATTGGGTCTTGGCAAGGTTGTCATTTCTCATGATCTCATGATCGAGAAAGTCATGCTTGTTGAGTCCCTTGCATGCAATTTACTTTCCGTTCTTCAACTTGCAATCATGGGTGTAGGACCTTGAAGTATGTCTAGAGGGGGGGGGGTGATTAGACTACTTGACCAATTAAAAACTTAACCTTTTCCCAATTTTAGTCTTTGGCAGATTTTAGCTATCTTTGCACAAGTCAAGCAATCTTCACACAATTCAAGCAAGCATGCAAAAGTATATGAGCAGCGGAAATTAAAGCATGCAACTTGCAAGAATGTAAAGGGAAGCGTTTGAAGATTTCAAACGCAATTTGGAGACACCGTGATTTTTGAGCCGTGGTTCTGATAGGTGGTGCTATCGTACATCCACGTTGATGGAGACTTCAACCCACGAAGGGTAACGGTTGCGCGAGTCCATGGAGGGCTCCACCCAAGAAGGGTCCACGAAGAAGCAACCTTGTCTATGCCACCATGGCCGTCACCCACGAAGGACTTGCCTCACTAGCAGTAGATCTTCACGAAGTAGGCGATCTCCTTGCCCTTACAAACTCCTTGGTTCAACTCCACAATCTTGTCGAAGGCTCCCAAGTGACACCTAGCCAATCTAGGAGACATCACTCTCCAAGAAGTAACAAATGGTGCGTTGATGATGAACTCCTTGCTCTTGTGCTTCAAATGATAGTCTCCCCAACACTCAACTCTCTCTCATAGGATTTTGATCTGGTGGAAAGAAGATTTGAGTGGAAAGCAACTTGGGGAAGGCTAGAGATCAATATTCATATGGTAGGAATGGAATATCTTGGCCTCAACACATGAGTAGGTAGTTCTCTCTCAGAAATGGTAAGTTGGAAGTGTAGGTTTGTTCTGATGGCTCTCTCCACGAATGAAGAGGAGGTGGAGGGGTGTATATAGCCTCCACACAAAATCTAACCGTTACACACAATTTACCAATCTCGGTGGGACTGAATTAACAAACTCGGTCGGACCAATTCAGTAAACCTAGTGACCGTTAGTGATTTCGGTGGGACCGACATGCAACTCGGTAGGACCGATATGGTTAGGGTTATGGCATAACGTAATCTCGGTGAGACCGATTACACAAACTCGGTGAGACCGATTTTGGTAATTAGCTAACCAGAGAGTTGGTCAGGTAAACTCGGTGGGACCGATTCGCTCTTTTCGGTGAGACCAAAATGTTACGAAAGGGAAACAGAGAGTTTACATTGCAATCTCGGTGGGACCGATCGCTCACTTCGGTTATACCAAAACGTTACGAAGGGAAACAGAGAGATTACAATCCCATCTCGGTGAGACCGAGATCCCTATCGGTGAGACCGATTTGCCTAGGGTTTGTGGCAGTGGCTATGACATTTGAACTCGGTGGCACCGGATAGAAAGAATCGGTGGGACCGATTGACTTTAGGTTTAGGTCATATGTGGATATGAGAAAGTAGTTGAGGGTTTTTGGAGCATATCACTAAGCACTTGAAGCAAGAAGCTCATTAAGCAACACCTCATCCCTCCTTGATAGTATTGGCTTTTCCTATAGACTCAATGTGATCTTGGATCACTAAAATATAAAATGTAGAGTCTTGAGCTTTTGAGCTTGAGCCAATCCTTTTGTCCTTAATATTTTAAGGGATCCACTTTCATCATCCATGCCATGCCATTCATTGAGCATTCCTGAAATATTTGTCTTGGAATAGTATTAGCTCAATGAGCTATATGTTGATATGAATTACCAAAACCACCTAGGGATAGTTGCACTTTCAATCTCCCCCTTTTTGGTAATTGATGACAACATATAGATCAAAGCTTCGACAAATGATAATAGGATTGAAAAACATCGTCGCTTTGATAAGTATGTGATAAGCAAGAGCTCCCCCTAAATTTGTGCATAGTTTAAGATTTGCTTTGGGTTGCAAATGCACAAAGAATTAGGCTCATGGGTTACTCTTCCATGTCATATACATCTTGGTGGAGCGCTCAAAATAATAAAGATTGAGTACATGCACTCATCACCAAGCAAAGTGAATGATCATATAAGGATAAATAAGATAATATCATCTAACAAGCATAAGTGTAGCTTATGATCAAACACATGATCATCAATGTCTCACAGATAATAGCATAGTATCTCAAGCAAGCAAAAGCAAATTAATTTCAACCAAGAAGACAAGAGAGAACAAAAGCAAACTCTCTCTCTCTCGAAGCCTATGATCTATACATTTTTCTCCCCCTTCGGCAACAAGTTACCAAAAAGTTCCTAGAAAATGCATAGTACTATATCGTCTCTCAGGCTTGGTCTTCAGTTGGTGGTGTAGAGATGGCTCCATAGACGAAGACTTCAGTTGACGTGGATGGAGCTGAAGGAGTTGGTGCTGGAGCTGGTTGCACTGGAGCTGTAGCTGGTGCAGATGAAGTGGCTCTGGTGTCTGTCACAGGCTCTGCAACTGATCTCTGAGCTCGAGGCACTCTGGCAAATGCATCAGTAGTTGTCCTACCCTTCCTCTCCTGCATGTCATCCAGTAGCTGCTCCACAACTGACTGAATCTCAGTTACTTTGACATCTAAATCATAGAATTTTTGTTCCATGATTCTTTCCAGGCTCTCCTGGTTTTGAGTTAGGGTGGCCAACCCCTTCTCAATCCTTAGAGTTGATGCTATTAAGTAACCAAGTTGGTCCTGCTTGCTCTTCAAAAAGTATTCAGATGCCTCCTCTAGAGTTGGCATCTTGGCAACATTCTCCTTCTTTGCTTTCTCCTTCTTCTCTTGAGCTTGCACTGATGATGGTTCATTCTCATTCATCACAACTTGATTGTCCTCAAAGTCTAGATAGAGAACAAAGTGTTCCTTATCCAACAGATATTTTCCTGTGCCCATCTTTGAGTTGAGCAGCTCCTGGATTTGTGGGGCATACCCACAACTTCTCTTTTGGTCTGCTGCTGTCCTCTTGATAGTCTCAACTATGAGGCTCATGACCTTGAATCTCTGTGGCACATAGAAAATGTGAAGCATATTAATTGCATGCCCTCTGATCATGTTGTGGTCACCTGACTTGGGCAAGAGAGTGTGCCTAAGAATCCAGTTGGTTGTTGGCAGCCCTGACAGAAGAAAGTGGACAGACCCAAACTTGAAAGTTTCAAGGGCCTTGTCTGGGATCTCCTTGTACATATGGGACATGGAATTGTGATCCTTCTTCTTCTTAGAGTAGACATCCAAGTCATCTTCCTTCTCCTATGGGGCATTAATCAGATTGGCCCATTCCTCAATAGTTGATTGGTACCTTGTACCTTCAGACATCCAGACAATTCTGCCATCAGGATAAAAATGAGCTGTGGAGTAGAATTGCATAACTAGCTCATCATTCCAGTTTGTGAACTTCTATCCAACAAACTCATCAACTCCACAAGCCTTAAAGCTGTCATATACTCCTAGATAGTGATCCTCATTTTCCTTTATGAATTTCCAGTCTACCCACCTCATGTCACAGACTATGGGCTTCTTATCCAACAGCACAGTCTCATAGAAGTCCTGCTGTTCCTTAGTGTGGAACCTGTAATCTACAACAGTTCTTCTCCTGATTGCGTATGGATCAGACAATCTCCACTGCCTGAGCCCTGCATCCTTCCTCAGCTTCATATTTTTAGCCACTAGATGAGCATCGTTGTGGTCTGGAATCTTGGGTTTGAGCTTCCTTAGGACTTGTCCTTCATCATGTTCCTCAGCAGCAACTTCAGGCAATGGGGCCTTGTTCTTCTCAGCAGCTGGTATACTCCTGGTATTCCTCTTAGGTGCAGATTTGGCCTTGGAGGCAGCTTTGGGTGCTTCTTTGGGCTTTGATGATGCAGCCCCTGACCTTATGGCATCACCCACCAGCTTCTGTGCCTTGGGTGCTGGTGCAACAACCTCTTCTTCCATCATGGAAGGTTGTCCAACAACTCTGGCCATGGTCTTTCTGACCCTTTCCTTTCTCTTCTTTCCTTCTATAGCTAGCTCCTTGGGATCAGGTTTCTCTGGTTCTTGTGTTGATCCTCTGACCTTCAGCATAGGTGTCCTCTTGGCAGGGACCTTCCTATTCAGTCCAGGCTTTGTGGTCTTAGCTGAGCCATACTCCTTTTTGAGCACTACTTTCTTGGAAGTAGCCTCATCTTTAGCTGCCACATAGTCCTCATCCTCTGAGTCTGAGGTTCTCTTCCTTCTTGCTCTTGTGGCTGCTTTGGGCAAATTGCTAGGAGTACTTCTACTGCCTTCATCTGAGGAACTGGAGGGACTAGTGCCCTCACTCATGTGAATCTGCTCTTCCTCCCTGTTCTGGCTATCACTTTGGTCTGACATGTTGAGAACTTTGACTGCTGACCCTGTGAATAGTTATGGATGAGACAGAATGGATGAGCATCACAAAATGCAGAGATTTTTGCAAAAGAATGATTCAAAAACTTAGTTTTATTTTTTCACAGAAAGCATTTCGGATCAACCGATTTTCAAACTCGGTGATACCAAAGCAGTTTTGGAACCTAAACTAGTGATCTCGGTCAGACCGAGTCACAGTTCGGTGGCACTGAGACTGCTATGGTTTCACTGAGTCCTAAAGTCGGTCACACCGATAAGCAATTATCAATCAGACTGAGAGTTACTAGTGCAATGGTGTTAGCCGACTCGGTGGGACCGAGTTTTTCAACTCATTGGGTCCGAGATGGTTTCGGCGGAAACCTAACCCTAAATTTTCAAATCACATCTATTCTACGGATTGTTTTGACTGGATAGATGTGTTTCAATCGTGGCAAGAATCATAATGTACACAATGTGCTGAGAATCAGACGAGGATAGCACTGTGATCGAGTTCATACCCTAATTCGGCGATGAACTCGCTATGGCGGCAACGGCGGGGATGAATTCCGTTGACGGCGATGGAGACCAGCGACAGGAGGTGGCTGGCGACGAAGTAGATGATTCGGAGACCTAGAAGGCAGAGCGAGCTATGCGCGGGCGAGAGGTTTGGAGAAAGTTTTCCAAAATTTTGCCCGTGTGTATATATAGCCCGACACTGTCGGTGTGACCAAGTTGAACAACTCGGTGGCACCGAGATGCATAACTGTTGATAGTTACAGCAACTCGGTGAGACCGAAAAGTTCGAATTGGTTGCACCGAGATTGAAAACCTAGATCGACTTAGTGATCTCGGTATGACCGAAATGGAAGAATCGGTCAGACCGAAACACACAAAGAAGTTTTGGAAGTTTAAGTCTATGACGAGTCGGGGACTCCAAGTGCTCCTCACACAGAGTGATTCAAATCTGACTTGATCAAATTTTGTGATGTAGCATGAATAGAGTTTGAGACAAGAAAAGCATAGATAGCTAGAGAAGGTTCTTAGGCATTCTTGTCCATCCACTTGGCAAAAGAAAAAGAATCCAATCAATCAAAGCAACAAGTGGATGTCCTCGAATGAGTTAAATATGCAACCAACATGCTCACACAATAAGATGGCAAATGAAATATGTGGCAAAGCATGCACAACCAATTCTAGCATCTATCAAACAGTTGGCGATGACTAGGTCATCTATATATGAGTATATTGACTTAGGAGTCAAATGAGAACATTTGATCATAGGTCATACTCATCGTTTAAGCTCAAGTGGGGTTACCACTTTTACATAATGCATTGATGTGTTCACATCATTAGAGTTGCTTTGACTCAATTCTTAGAGTTAAGCTCCCCCTAGATGTGAGATCCCCCCTTAGAGGGATGAACTAACCTTGGGTTTTGTCGATGATGAATTCATGTAGGTGTTGAAGATGTGGATGCTTAATTTTGATGTAGATCATTTGGAGCAATCCTTTGGAGTGAGTTGCACTTTCAATACCTACATGGGTTAGTCCCACAAGGAACAAACAAGAATATCCATAGACATAGAGTGATGCACACACAAGATGATGTCCATGAAAGCATTAGGTTACCTTGTCCCTTGCCTTACCAACATGAGGGTTTGTGACTCCTTGAACTAGTGCCAGATATGGAAGTTGATTGCACTTGTCCTTGCCATAATGATATGAGTGAAGAATGTTGGCGGAGTCACCCTCAAGAACTCTCTTGTTCTTCTTCTTAGGGATCCACATCATCTTGATGGGAATCCTTGGAGTTGTAGTTGTACTTGATGAAGTAGAACTTGACGTAGTCTTGGGAACCCACTTGACCAAGGCCTTAGGTGCTTCTTCAAATGCATCAATCTCCTCTTGAAGCTTGCCCTTGCCTTTGTTCTTGTGCTCTTGTGATGGAAGATCATCTTGTGCTTGTGTTCCCTTGAAGGAAGTGGGATCATACTTCTCTTGTTGAGGAAAAAACTTCGTCTTGGGGTATTGATCTTCTTCCCACTCAACTCCATTGGCATTGAACTTTCGTTCAAAACCAACACCTTGATTCTTCCGGTGCCTTCCTTGCTTGCGTACAATTTCCTCGAATTGCTTACTCCCGGCAAGGCTTTTGTAAACACCTTTCTCTATAATTCCCTTCAATAAGATATTTTCTTGCTCAAGCGTAACTTGGCTAAGAGAATCATTAGTGGAATCAAGAGAACTACTAGAAGCAACAATATTGGATTTAGCATTATTATTGTTACTACTACTAGAGGAAGAATCCTTCTTGTTATTGTTACTAGACTTGACTTGAGGCATGTAAGTAGATAAGAGTAAACGCTTGGTAATGTAAGAAGAACTTTTCTTGCGAAGATCATCATTGATTGCCTTTAAGAACTCATGCTCTTGCTCAAGATTGAGCTTTTCAAAGCGTAACTTCTCATGAGTCCTCAAAAGTTATCGATGATCCCCTAAGATAGTTTCATGAGCTAACTTAAGAGTGTTTAGTTCTTTAGTTAAAAGCTCAATCTTCTCCTTATCACCGTCATTCGTTTTATCTTGTTTAGCATGATTAATTGACGTTTCATCATAGTATTCATCACTAGAGTTGTCAATAAGTAAATCATCATCACCTAAAAAGTCATCTTCATCACTATTGAAATCAACATACTCGGGATGAGTTACCTTGGGGCCTTTAGCCATGAAGCATCTTCCAATTCCTTCATTTGGTGAATCAAATATGTCGTAGGAGTTGGTTGGCACAAGTACTAGACCGGCAACACCTTCATCTTGAGTATGTTCGGAGTCGGAGTGATAGATTCTCTCGGAGTGATGTTCAGAGTCGGAACCGGATACCCATTCACCAACATGAGCTTGGTGTCTTCGTTTTGTGTAGCTCTTTGATGACTTGTCCTTCCTTTCTGAATCCTTGCTTCTCCAGGATGTTCTTCCTTCATAACGATCATCTCTACTCCTTCTCTCTCTTGGTGGTGATTCTTCTCTTCTACTTCTTATCTTGGGAGAATCTTCTCTTCTCTTGTAGGGTGCCGTACACTCATTGGAATAGTGTCCGGGTCTCCCACAATTGTAGCAATTGTGCTCTCGACTGGAAGATCTTTTGTCATTGTAGGACCTTGACTTAGAGCTTCTTTCTTTGCTTCTACTCTTGTAGAATTTGTTGAAATTCTTCACCATTAAGGTCAATTCTTCATTGAAGATTTGTTTATCACTTGATGATGTAGGAGCTTCACATGAGGCTTTGTAAGCACCACTTGACTTGTTGTGAAGTTCCTCTTTATCCTTGAGTGACATCTCATGAGCAACGATTCTACCAATGACTTCCGTTGGCTTGAGATTATTGTAATCGGGCATCATTTGAATCAATGTGCACACGGTATCATACTTTCCATCCAATGCTCTTAGGATCTTCTTGATGATGAATATGTCGGTCATCTCTTCACTTCCTAAGACAGCAATCTCATTTGTGATAAGAGCAAGCCTAGAGTACATTTCAGCGACACCTTCACCATACTTCATTTTGAACTTGTCAAGATGACTTTGGAGCACATCCAACTTGGATTCGTTGACGGAGTCGGTACCTTGATGCATATCAATCAAAGTATCCCAAATTTCCTTTGCATTCTCAAGATGGCTGATTTTGTCGAATTCTTTAGGGCATAATCCGTTGAAGAGGATATCACAAGCTTGAGCGTTGTATTGCAGCATCTTCAATTCATCCGCACTAGCTTCACGGTTTGGTTCTCTCCCATCAAAGAATTCACCTTGCAAGCCAATACACACAGTAGCCCAAACGGCAGGGTTATGTCCGAGAATATGCATTTTCATCTTGTGCTTCCAACTAGCAAAATTAGTTCCATCAAAGTAAGGACCTCTACAGTGATAATTTCCCTAGCTAGACGCCATACTCTCCTAGGTTGTGAAACCAAGGCTATGACAACCAAAAGCTATGTAAATCAAAGCAAATGGAGACCAAGGCTCTGATACCACTTGTAGGACCTTGAAGTATGTCTAGAGGGGGGTGATTAGACTACTTGACCAATTAAAAACTTAACCTTTTCCCAATTTTAGTGTTTGGCAGATTTTAGCTATCTTTGCACAAGTCAAACAATCTTCACACAATTCAAGCAAGCATGCAAAGAGTATATGAGCAGCGGAAATTAAAGCATGCAACTTGCAAGAATGTAAAGGGAAGGGTTTCGAGATTTCAAACGCAATTTGGAGACACGGTGATTTTTGAGCCATGGTTCCGATAGGTGGTGCTATAGTACATCCACGTTGATGGAGACTTCAACCCACGAAGGGTAACGGTTGCGCGAGTCCATGGAGGGCTCCACCCAAGAAGGGTCCACGAAGAAGCAACCTTGTCTATCCCACCATGGTTGTCGCCCATGAAGGACTTGCCTCACTGGCGGTAGATCTTCACGAAGTAGGCGATCTGCTTGCCCTTACAAACTCCTTGGTTCAACTCCACAATCTTGTCAGAGGCTCCCAAGTGACACCTAGCCAATCTAGGAGACACCACTCTATAAGAAGTAACAAATGGTGCATTGATGATGAACTCCTTGCTCTTGTGCTTCAAATGATAGTCTCCCCAACACTCAACTCTCTCTCATAGGATTTGGATCTGGTGGAAAGAAGATTTGAGTGGAAAGTAACTTGGGGAAGGCTAGAGATCAAGATTCATATGGTAGGAATGGAATATCTTGGCCTCAACACATGAGTAGGTAGTTCTCTCTCAGAAATGGTAAGTTGGAAGTGTAGGTTTGTTCTGATGGATCTCTCCATGAATGAAGAGGAGGTGGAGGGGTATATATAGCTCCACACAAAATCTAACTGTTACACACAATTTACCAATCTCGGTGGGACCGAATCAACAAACTCGGTCGGACCGATTGAGTAAACCTAGTGACTGCTAGTGATTTCGGTGGGACCAACATGCAACTCGGTAGGACCGATATGGTTAGGGTTAGGGCATAACGTAATCTTGGTGAGACCGATTACACAAACTCGGTGAGACCGATTTTGGTAATTAGCTAACCAGAGAGTTGGTTAGGTAAACTCGGTGGGACCGATTCACTCTTTTCGATGAGACCAAAATGTTACGAAAGGGAAACAAAGAGTTTACATTGCAATCTCGGTGGGACCGATTGCTCACTTCGGTTATACCGAAACGTTACGAAGGGAAACAAAGAGATTACAATCCCATCTCGGTGAGATCGAGATCCCTATCGGTGAGACCGATTTGCCTAGGGTTTGTGGCAGTGGCTATGACATTTGAACTCGGTGGCGCCGGATAGAAAGAATCGGTGGGACCGATTTTGACTTTAGGTTTAGGTCATATGTGGATATGAGAAAGTAGTTGAGGGTTTTTGGAGCATATCACTAAGCACTTGAAGCAAGAAGCTCATTAAGCAACACCTCATCCCTCCTTGATAGTATTGGATTTTCCTATAGACTCAATGTGATCTTGGATCACTAAAATATAAAATGTAGAGTCTTGAGCTTTTGAGATTGAGCCAATCCTTTTGTCCTTAATATTTTAAGGGATCCACTTTAATCATCCATGCCATGCCATTCATTGAGCTTTCGTGAAATATTTGTCTTGGAATAGTATTAGCTCAATGAGCTATATGTTTATATGAATTACCAAAACCACCTAGGGATAGTTGCACTTTCAATGGGCTTTTACAAATTCTTTTATATTGATACTGTGGCCCTCTTGTGAAGCAAGACTCTTAAAGTAGCCTTTGTTGGGCATGTCGAGAATGGTCTTTATGTGATTAACTTTTCAAAGGGACCCACTAAGACCGCGACATGCCTAATGGCTAAAGTTGACGTGGGATGACTGTGGCATCGCCGTTTAGCCCATGTCAATATGAGATCTTTGCAAAGTCTTCTCAAGGGGGACCATGTCCGTAGACTAACAAATGTTAATTTTTCCAAAGATCATGCTTGTAGTTCTTGTATCGAAGGAAAGTTACACGAGAAGGCTCACCCTCCCACAACTATCATCTACTCGAAGAGACCCTTCGAGCTCCATCACATGGATCTCTTTGGGTCTCCATCCTTTGATAGTGTTGGGGTTAGGAAGTATTTCTTGGTGATTGTGGATGATTATTCAAGATACACTTGGTTATATTTCTTCAAGAGGAAGAGTGAGACTCAACAAACCGTCATCGACTTTGCAAATGAAGCTCAACGTCAACACAATGCAAAGATCTTGACAATAATAAGTGACAACGGCACCGAGTTCAAGAACTACACCTTGGATGAGTTCCTTAGTGATGAGGGGATCAAGCATCAATATTCCACACCTTACACCCCTCAACAAAATGGTGTAGCGGAGAGGAAGAACCGGACGTTGATGGACGTGGCAAGGACCATGATGGTGGAGTTCAAGTCTCCCTACAACTTTTGGGCCGAAGCCATCAACACCGCTTGTCATGCATCCAGTCGTCGCTATCTCCGCAAGGGCTTGAACAAGACTCCATATGAGATACTTACCGGTAACAAGCCCAACCTCAAGTACTTCCGGGTGTTTGGTTGTAAGTGTTTCATTCTCAAGAAAGGTGTTCGTTTGTTTAAATTTGAGGCTAGATCTCATGAGGGCATATTTGTTGGTTATGCTACAAACTCTCATGCTTACCATGTCCTCAACAAGTCCACGAGACTCATTGAGGAGACGTGTAACGTGGAGTTTGACGAGAATAACGGCTCCCAAGTGGAGCAAAGTGGTACTTGTGATGTAGGTGATGAAATTCCTCCCCAAGCCATAAGAAGAATGGGTGTTGGTCATATCCTACCCATTGAGGAACCCCTTGTGGCCGAAGGAGAAGGACAATGCTCCACTCAAGTGGAGCCATCACCAACCCAAGACCCACACGCTTCCGAAGAACAAAGTGAAGGCCCTCAACCAAGTGAACAAGATCGAGGGCAAGATCAACCTTAAGATGGTGGTGAACCACCAAGTGATGCCCAAGGTCAAGTTCTCCCTTCTGATCAAGTTCAAGATCAAGAGCAAGCTCAAGATCAAGAACAAGCTCAAGACGATGGTCAAGATGATCAAGTTACCACTCCTCAACTCACTCCTAAGGAGGAACTGGAGTGTCATGCCGCTAAGATTGCATCCAAGCTCAAAACCAAAGATCATCTCATGTCGAATGTGATTGGAAGCTTAAGAAAGGGGGTAAGCACTCGTAGACAATTAGCAAACTATTGTGAACATCACGCGTTTGTTTCTTGTGTCGAACCCCAAAAGGTCTATGAGGCGCTCAAGGATCCGGATTGGCTCAATGCCATGCATGAAGAACTCAACAACTTCGAGCACAACAAGGTGTGGAGATTGGTGCCAAGGCCAACGGGGAACCATAATGTCATTGGAACTAAGTGGACATTCAAGAACAAGCAAGATGCTCATGGAATTATCGTTCGCAACAAGGCTCGTTTGGTAGCACAAGGTTACTCCCAAGTCGAGGGTATGGACTACGGTGAAACCTTTGCTCCTGTTGCTCGCCTTGAATCTATTCATTTGTTGATTGCTTATTCTTCTCATCATAACTTCAAGTTGCAACAAATGGATGTGAAGAGTGCTTTTCTTAATGGTCCTATTAATGAGTTGGTGTATGTCAAACAACCCCCAGGGTTCAAGGATCCCTATTTCCCCGATCATGTGTACCAACTCGACAAGGCACTCTATGGCCTTAAACAAGCCCCACGTGCGTGGTATGAGCACCTTACCGAGTTGTTGCAAGATCGTGGGTTTGAAATTGGGAAAATCAACCCCACTCTTTTTACTAAGAAGGTCAACAGGGAGTTGTTTGTATGCCAACTATATGTTGATGATATTATCTTTGGTTCCCCTAACAAAGCTTTCAATGAGGAATTTTTCACTCTCATGACCTCGAAGTTCAAGATGTCTATGATGGGAGAGTTGAAGTTCTTTCTCGGGTTCAAAATCAAGCAAAGAAGAGAAGGAACTTTCATCAACCAAGCCAAATACACTCAAGACATGCTCAAGAGATTCAAGCTAAGTGATGTCAAGCCGGCCTCCACTCTAATGCCCGTCAAATGCCAACTTGACATAGATCCCAATGGTAAAGTGGTGGATCAAAAGGTATACCATTCCATGATTGGCTCCTTGCTTTACCTTTGTGCATCTAGACCGGATATCATGTCGAGTGTGGGAATTTGTGCACGGTTTCAAGCCGCACCTAAGGAAAGCCACTATGTGGCAGTCAAGCGAATCTTTCGATATTTGGCTCATACCCCAAACTTTGGCTTATGGTACCCAAGAGGATCCAACTTCAACCTTTTGGGCTATTCAGATTTAGATTGGGCGGGAGACAAAGTGGATAGGAAGTCAACCTCCAGAGGGTGCCAATTTCTTGGTTGCTCTTTGGTGAGTTGGTGTTCTAAGAAGCAAAGTTGTGTGTCTCCTTCGTCGATCAAAGCGGAGTATGTGTCTGCCGGTAGTTGTTGTGCTCAACTTCTATGGATGAGGCAAACTTTAAAGGATTACAGTGTCATTTGTGACGAAGTGCCTCTTTGGTGCGACAATGAAAGTGCCATCAAGATCTCTCTCAACCCAGTGCAACACTTCAAGATGAAGCATATTGAGATTCAGTATCACTTCATCCGGGATCACATTAGGCGAGGGGAGATCAAGCTCAAATATGTCAACATTCATGATAACCTTGCAGGTATTTTCATGAAGCCCTTGGATGAAGCAAGATTTCGCGAGTTAAGGCATGAGCAAAATATCACTGATTCGAGCAATGTAGCTTGAACCCGTGCACACCCCACCATACTCATCTTGATATCTTGTTTAGGTGTAGGCATGGACATAGGGGGAGTGTTGTTCTCTTAATGAACTCTCCCTCCCCCATTATGCATAAATTGATCAACTCTTTCACATTAGCCATTCTTGATGGTACTTGTGCTTCAAAGACGAATTTTGGTCATGGGCCCAAGGATAATTCTTCGTGGTGCCATACCAATTGACTCAAACATAGGTGGCTTCGGCCACCGCCCTTTCCTCTAGAGAGGTTTTGGTTAGTGTTTGTTGCTTGTTGCCCTTTGCCTTCTTGTTGAGCCATGTTTGTGTTTGAGTTGCATCGTGTGTGTGCTTATTTGCGTGTCCGGTCGCTTGAAGGTTGCTGTGCAAAGGCCGTATTTCTCTGTTTTGTCGAAACATGCACTTTCTTGGGTTTACGGTACTACCGTGCTAAGCCACGGTACTACCGCAAGAGACGAGCACGGTACTACCGCTACCAGCACGACAATATTTTTTTACTGCCGCTGGAAGAGCGGTACTACCGCCCTGCATGCGGTACTTCCACCCAGGCGGTACTACCACGATGACCCGTGGTACTACCACGCCGTCACGAGCGGGTGGGGGTCAAGAGTGGGCAGGGGGAGTTCCAACTCCCCCATACCCATTCAACTCAGTTTCCCCACCTCTTCTCTCTCTCTCTCTCTCTCTCCTGCCCATGAACGATGCCGGAGGACCTTGCCAGATCTCCCTCTCCGGCCACTCTCCTCGCATTCCGACCAGTGGGATCGATCCCTACCTCGCCCTCTTGCCATGGAACAAGGTTTCTCCCCAAATCCCTCTCTCTTTGCCTCGTAGTTTTGCTTCTAGATTTTGGGGAGATGCATGTTATTCTTGAGATTTTAGGCCAAATCTTTGCAAGAGAAGGATGTAGGAGAGTAGTAGTGCAATAGAGATGCTATTTGGTATGTTGCCACACGGTATTTTTGATCAACCGTAGTACCGATCCAAAGTTGCGGATGTGCCTAGATCCTTGTCGTGCTAGATTTGATTCCGAGCGGTACTACCGCACCTCCCGTGCGGTACTACCGCTCTAGCCATATCCACCTCGTGCGGTACTACAACTTCTCTGGAGCGGCACTACCGCTCGGGGCGCGGAAGTAAATTTTTACTTCCGCTCTAGGCGCGGTACTATCGTGCCATCCCGGCGTGGGACTACTGCGGCTAGAGCAGCAGTAAACCTTTACTTCCGCTTAGTGCTGAGGTACTAGCGTTGACTTTGAAACTACCTTGTTGCGACTACCCAATCTTATTTCTACGTGTTTCATTTGTTTTGGCTGTGGTCTTTGCATTGATCCTTCTCGTTTCTCTCGTGTGTTCTTGTGTTGTGTGTCATAGGTGGTGGCTCCAATGTCCGTCGCTCGAACCCAAGACGCGACACGAGCTCCAAGCGTGTTAGTAATCAAGAAGCACCGGAGGGCTCCAATGCCCAACGTCACAATGTTAAGAAGACTGCCAACAGGTACAAGGAGCTAGTTCTGGGCATGGATGATATGCATCTATCCGAGTTCATCATTCGAAGGAGGATCAATCCCTATGTGAACCCTCATGAGAATGTCAGAGGGAATGAGTTGTTCTAGAGCAAGCAGCAGAATCTCATATACATCAATGTGATCAAGTCCAAGCACAACCTCTATATTCTGATGCAGTGGATTGATATGAATCAACTAAGGAAGGACCGAAACTACTTTGATGAGGCACTGGACTTAGTGGAGCAGTTTGGCATTTAAGACTTCATCACATTCCATTTGGACTTTGACCTGGAGCTAGTGGCGCAGTTCTTTGCCTCCGTCCAGTTCCACACGGATGGGGAGCGGACTATGTCTTGGATGACCAATGGGAAGAAGCTGTCTGCTACTTGGAAGGAATTCATGACGCTGCTGCATGTCCGTGATGAGGGGCCCAATGTGCCTGTTGCCGCCCGCCCTCACGGCAATGCCGAGTCCGCCAACAAGGACAAGATTATGTTGTTTCTTGTGGAGAAGAAGCTTCCCAATGGCACTCAGTCTTGCGTGCTCAACCCCTTCCTCGATGTCATGCACCGGATCTTCCGCAACACTCTCTTTCCATGCATCCGTGACAAAGATAAGGTGCATGCTTATCTCGTGGATATGATGCTTCTGTGTGAGGAGGCGCGTCATCATGCTACCAAACCTCTGGACATCTCTCATATCATGTGGAATGAGCTCAGGTTTGCGGTCTACAATTGCAAATTTCCCATCTATGGTCCATACTTGCATCTTCTGATCTCGAAGACTTGGGACAAGATGTTTCCGGAGGAAGAATTTTTTGCTCCAAACTGGATTCGCCACAAGCCTATCAAGCTGCGTCAGAAGAACAAGTGGGCAAATACCACTACCAGGGCTGAGGCTGACGCTGCGAGGATGAATGTGGATGAGGACGAGGTTGAGGAGGAGGAGGAGGATGCTGAGGACAGTTCTGCTGGGTATGCTCCTCCATCTACTGAGCCCTCTTGGGCTAAGAAGCCGAAGTCAAAGATGAATACCCTGTTCTGTATGCAAGCCAAGGGGCAGTACATGACCCATGTTGCTTCCAAGGAGAGTCGCCAGCGTGACAAGAGGATCTTGAGGACATTCGGCGAGATCATGGAGAGCGGGTCAGAGGTGAACATCACTATGGAGGCTGAATGGATAGCCAAGCAGGGCTATCAGTGGATCGAGTCAGAGGAGGAGACCATCCCAGCTGCCGAGTCCGATGAGGAGCATGTTGAGTGATCTCCGCAGAGGATGCTACCACCTGTGTCATTGGTGTCCTCTCTGCCTTTTTGGTGTCTCGATGCCAAACGGGGAGAGAGCGTAGGATTTTCTTTCATGTCTCTTTATGTTCATTGCGTTGGACCTTCATTTGTGTTGCTTTGGTTTGGTTTGTTCTCGTGAGACCTAGTACCCTTTCATATGGTGTAAGACATATACACTCCAACTTATCTTATTGTCTTTCATGCTTACTAGTTCGTGAGCCTATGCTATCTTGTGCCCTTTAATTTATGCTCATATTCATTCCCTTGCCTCCATCCTTAGTGTCATTTATATTGTTGCAAGGAATGCTTCATCTATAAAATATAGGGGGAGTATTGATCCTAGCATGTGTGACGTGCAGTCTGAAGCATTTATAAAGAGTTCACACATCTAGGGGGAGCCTGTCTATATTTTATAGATGTTGGGTTTGCTTATATTCAGTGGTGTACTCTTATGTGCAAATCCCGTGTTGTCACCAGTCCACCAAAAAGGGGGAGATTGTAAGGTCATATTTCACCCTATGTGGTTTTGGTGATTGATAACAATGCTTTTGCGGACTAATCGTGTGCATTGAGCATTTCAGATATCTCATGTTTAGGCACAAGACGATTCGTTGCCCCTCGGAGTCGAGTGAATACGGAGTTTCTCTACGTTTCTTTTCGGTGGATTTGAGTCGTAGGAAAGCCATACTATTAAGAGGGGGTCTGCTTTGGAAAGGTTAGGGTCGAATCAACACGTGCACGTTTGTTCCTTTGCACCACCTTTCCTTTGCCTCTTTGGATCACCGACCGTTTATCCGTGTCTTTGCAAAATGAAGGACTCCTAGTGTTATTGAGCTGTGGCATGCGGTAGTACTGCTCAAGGGAGCAGTAGTACCACAGAGGCCCATGGTAGTACCGGCCGGGGACGCGGTATTACCACAGGCCCTTGCGGTAGTACCGCTCCCCGAGCGTGGTAGTACCGTGACCTCTGGCCTAGCACAACAACATGAGGGGAAGTAGGGGAGGATGTAATTTTTTACATCCGCGCCCTACGCGGTAGTACCTCTCCCTGGATGTGGTAGTACCGTGTCAGATTTTTGCACAGATCAAAATTCAGCGGAAGTAGCAACAGATGTATTTTTATTCGTCCGTGCCTTCTTAGCCCAGACAAACCCTGCCTTGCAGTAGTACTGCAAGGGCGAGCGGTAGTACCGCTCCGGAGGTTCTACCGCTCTTTGCTTCAACGCAACAGGGCTGGTCTAGCTCCTGCCGTGCAAGCGGTAGTACCATAGTGCCTCACGGTAGTACCTTAGGCCCTTGCGGTAGTATTGTATGTCTGGTGCGGTAGTATCGCATGTCGCGGGCTGGATAAGTGGGTAACAGTTGGATTTGTCCTATCACTATATAAGGGGAGTCTTCTTCTCCGAGTTGACTACCTCTTCCATCCCTAAGCTCCATTGTTGCTCTAAGCTCCATTTTCACCCGATCTCTCTCCCTAGCCAATCAAACTTGTTGATTCTTTAGGGATTTGTTGAGAAGGCCTCGATCTACACTTCCACCAAGAGAAATTTGATTCCCCCACTAATCCCTTGTGGATCTTGTTACTCTTGGGTGTTTTTTTTTGCGAGAAAATTTCCGATCTATTCATCTTCAATCATGGCAGTACAACGAATACCAGAAATAATAGAAATCACATCCAGATCCGTAGACCACCTAGCGACAACTACCAGCACTGAAGCGAGCCGAAGGCGCGCCGCCGTCATCGCCCCTCCATCACCGGAGTCGGGCACAACTTGTTGTAGTAGACAGTCGGGAAGTCGTCGTGCTAAGGCCCCGTAGGACCAGCGCACCAGAATAGCAACCGCCGCAGATGAAGAATAACGTAGATCAGAAAAATCCAATCCGAAGACACACGAACGTAGACGAACAACGACGAGATCCGAGCAAATCCACCAAAGATAGATCTGCCGGAGACACACCTCCACACGCACATCAACGAGACGCATCGCCGGAACGGGGGCTAGGCAGGGAGACCTTTATTCCATCTTCAGGGAGCTGCCGCCGTCTCGTCTTCCTGAGCAGGACACAAACCCTAGCAAAACTGAAAGAAACGATTAAAAACGGAGCCCTCCCGCCGACCCGTGCCGAGATCCACTGCGCCCCCATGGCCCTAAGGCCATCGGAGAGGAGGCGGAACTGCGGCGGCGGCGGCGGGAGGCAAAAACCCTAGCTTTTTGTGGAGGAGAAGGAGCCGGCGGCTAAACCAGCGTCGTGTTCGTTACTCTTGGGTGTTTGAGCACCCTAGATGGTTGAGGTCACCGCGGAGCCATAGTCCATTGTGGTGAAGCTTCGTGGTGTTGTTGAGAGCCTCCAATTAAGTGGTGGAGATTGCCCCAACCTTGTTTGTAAAGGTTCGGTCGCCGCCTCCAAGGGCACCAATAGTGGAATCACGACATCTCACATTGTGTGAGGGCGTGAGGAGAATACAGTGGCCCTAGTGGCTTCTTGGGGAGCATTGTGCCTCCACACCGCTCCAACAGAAACGTAATTCCCCTCAAAGGTAAGGAACTTTGGTAACACATCCTCGTCTCCATCGACTCCACTTTTGGTTATCTTTCACTGACGGTGTCCTGGACTAGGGGGTACTCACCACGTCGTCTCCCGATCAGTTGGATTGGGCCGAGGATCCCCATGGCCGTATACTCATGGGCTAGTTCGGACAACCCCTGCCGATACAAGGAAGACTCCACAAGACTTGGTGCCCAAGACAAGGACTCTCCTAAACCCTAGGCCTCCAGTGTCTTATATAAACCGAGCCCAGGCTAGTCAATAGACAATCTCATACTCATTACTACAATCTCGTGGTAGATACGTGTACTCTGTACTACACCCATATGAATACAATCAAAAGCAGCATGTAGGGTATTATCTCATCAAGAGAGCCCGAAGCTGGGTACCCCGTGTCCATGTTACCATCGCTCCAAGACGCCTAGCTTAGCACCCCTATTACGAGATATGCCGGATTTGACACCGACATTGGTGATTTCATTGAGAGCCTGCTGGGTGATCGTTGCAGATCGATGGAGTAATCAGGTGATATTTTTTCAATAAAGATCTGTTTCATGTAAATTATCTCTTTGCAAAGTCATTGCAGTCGCGTCGTATTATTTTTTATAGATAGATCGGGATCGAGGCAATATCAATGGCGGCGGGAGCGTGCGTCCGTCACCAGACAGTACGTTGGATCCGGATAGCAGCTGGCGGATGTGATGTCAACGCGAAAAAGAAAAAAATTGCGACCTGACCAGCGGCGTTTGAGCGGAGGAAACCACGCACGCAGGGTAACAGGGCCGACCAGACTCCAGCTCGGTGCAGCGTATATCAGCAAGATTCTCTTCCTTTCCTCTTTTTTTTTAATCTGGCTCCTAGTTCGGCTGCATGTCC
Source organism: Triticum aestivum (assembly GCF_018294505.1). Classification (NCBI taxonomy): domain Eukaryota; kingdom Viridiplantae; phylum Streptophyta; class Magnoliopsida; order Poales; family Poaceae; genus Triticum; species Triticum aestivum. The sequence continues at coordinate 73,945,955 of NC_057795.1, forward strand.
TTTGCAATCTTTCTTCTGATAAGTGCAAACCAACAACAGCACCATGACTAACACATTTAAATGTTTCTTTTCCAAGCACGGTCTTTGAGACCTAGGCTGCCAACACCACTTCACGAATTGGTGGTTACTACTAGTTTGATTAGTACTACTTCTTGGATAGATCAGACGACCTGGTGCTCGTTCAATGGGAGCCTGTTTTCTTTATTTGCTTTCATCTGCTACAACCCTGGTCTGTTACAATCATCAGGATTTAACAGTTTTGCAGAGATATTTTGTTGACACTTACACAAAGGTTTTTTCGCCTGTATCAATCGGGTGAGCCGACCTACGCATCAGAACCTTCGTGTTCAGATCAGTCGTTCCGTATATTGTTCGGCCCGACGCAGTCTTGAGGCACTCCGGCCAGGACGTCCCACGAGCATTATCGCCTAATCCGCCGTCGGTTTGGACGTTGTCGGATGAATCCTCAGGTGCAATTGTTTTAGTTATTCGCGTTGTGCATATTTATAATATTTCAAAGAGTATTTTCTGCTTGTCAACAATTTTTTGTACGGCAGGTTTTACAGCCTGGTCTACATTAAGGCTGTCATTTTAAGGCGATCCGATTTGCCGCACTCTCCCGAGCGCATCGTGTCTGTAACTCAGTCCTGGCGTCACCTCGGCGCGCGTGCCTCTACCGACGTCTGCGTGCGGCTACTCCACCGTGCCGACCTCGACGCTCAGGCCATTTTTATTTAATTATTTACTTCGCTTAAGTTAATTAAGTAGAAGAATTTTTTTAAAGTATATTATTATTATAATTACTTGTTATTACTTTTATCCCGCACTATTTTAGGTGCATTGGTGAACCAAGTTCCGCTGGTCTGTCTCACCATCTCGACGAATTGACATCGTCGTCCCTCCAACAGGCCATAATTTTTTTTACTCACCTTGCATAAATTATTCATTATGCAACGAATTCTTTAATTTATTATTATTACTACTATCTCCGGCCTGCACTATTTCCTGTGCACAGGAGAATGATCCGGATTGGGTAGCGCTGTCACCTTGGCGTACCTACATACTACGTCATCTCGGCTGGACGGGGGGCATCATCAACACTTCATTACCCCACGCCGAGGACTTCGCCGTCACTATGTCGGCTTGCATTGGCCGTACTATGTCACCACTTCGGATTGCCGAGCTCTTCGCTCCGTCACCTCGGGACCGGCTTGGGGGCTGGGACCTTGTCCCGCCGTAAGTTCGGACCATGTCATCAATGCCGAACACATTAACCAGCTAAGTCGCTTTTATGCTCAAAGTTTTAAATTTTAAATTTTGTTCGGTCCGACCAAGCGTTACACTTTTTTTTAGCAAAAGTGGTTTGTGAAAGACTTCCTTGTCCAAACTTTGTTTGTGACACACAAATTCAAATACCCCGTTTACTCGGGGGCTTCCTTTATGAAACATTTGCTCTTGCATATGATTATACTTGTACGGCTTCGTTCCTTGTTCGTGTATTACGCCACAATATGCACCATATTAACTTAAGTTATTCCGCAAGCTGGGTTGCCTGGCTCCTATGCTTACCCCTACGTTCCCGATTGTTCGGCTAGGAAGTAAAGGGAGCACCTCTGCGATTGTCACGACCGGGTCGTCCGAGCTCTGACCTCAGACTGGGTGAAGCCGAAAGCTAGCGCTCTTATTGTTTTCAATCATGGTCGGCACAAAATGGAACTCATGAGTACAGAAAATCTATTGCACAAGTCTCATAATGACAATGAGCACCGAAGAAAGGTATCGGTGGGGGTACTATTTTCTTCGAAGATGCTTCTTACACTTTATTAGTAATATAGCATAAGTTCCCTGAGCGCGCTCTGTCTGTTACAGCCTTATGTCCTGATTGCCTGGTTATCGAAAACACCGTCGATATTCTCGACAGGTGGAGTACATAACACTTTTTGGTCCTTGATCGAAGAGGGAGAAGCCGACGGTCGGTTAAGACGCATATAAAGTTCGGGTGAACACAGATATGATACAAGTACTTCGGTACATACAATCGTTTTACATAAAATTCTTTTACCCAAGTCACTTAGGGGCTCTTAAAATTATGTGAGCTGTTTTATAATAAGTGTTCTTCTTCCTAGTCGTTGCCAAGTCCTTTTTTTTATCACTCCCTTTTTCGACGCGAGTGTGTGGTCAATAGCCGGATTTCCCTCTCAAAGCTGCTAAAGTTTGCTAAACTGGCCTAGCTAGAAGTACTTTGCCTTCGGGGTAGGAGGTTGAAGCCGTAGGCTAACCCGCTTGAAGTCTTGAGATAGGATGTGTCATGTTAAAGCACGACAAAAGCATAATTTTTTGCTAAGACCAATTTTCTGATTGGCGCCGAACAATTGATCTAGTTCGGACATCGAGTTTTTACTGACATTTTTTGGTTTTCCAATCCTATGGCACTTTTCAACTATTTGTGTGTTTTCCGCATAAGTCTCGACGTGCAACGCCGGACACCTTGAGAGATTCGGCAAAAATTCTCGGATATTGCTATATATGCATCAGTTTCGAATTGTGTCTTCGGTCAATAGTTGGGTTGCCTGGCTCCTCTGCTTGCCTCCTACGTTCCGCTTTGTTCGGCTAAGTGTGCATAGGGAGAACCACTGCGATTGTGCTTCCAGCTCGCATGGTTAAGCACCTCAGTGGAAAAAGCCGAAAATTGACTATCACAATAAGCGTAAACTGGTCAGCGGTCCGATGACTGTATTAAAAGACGGGTCGTTCATAACATTGGCCGAAGTGTTTAAGGCTTGACCTTGGCTGTCGCCGAACACTAACCGGGGGGCTACTTGTTGGCCTCCCAACTTTAACCTCCTATGACTAAGTGAAAGTTATATAGCCCGCATATCTGATCCCTCGTTTCCGCCAACACAACCGCCTTCGGGCACCGAGACGTCGGTTAAGGGTTGTTTTGTTATTTCAGAAACACCCTACGTAGCATCTACAAGGGGGTAGAAGCCGACGATGGGCCACTTTAAGATTATAAACGGTCGCAACGGAAGTGAAATTTGGGTTCATTTTGACCACAGAGTTTGGAAGCTTTCCCCGAACTAAATCCTCAGTATTTACCTCCCACGTTGATCAGAGCTGAGGTTTCATGATCATGCTTAGCATGACAACCCAAAGAAAGGAACCGATCACGGGACTATTTTCTTTGGACGATGTTTCTAATGTTAAACAATAATATAACATGTCTCTCCGCGTACCTTTGCTTATAAAACCGTATGGCTGGATTGCCTTGTTTGCCATAAATCTTTGCCCTCATAACGGCTTTATAAAGTAGGACAAACACCCCTTGGCTGCTGGCCGAGGAGGTTGAAGCCGATGGTCGGTCAACAAAGTTTTGTACAATGCGGATCCGAGCATCAATGACGTAAAGTACTTGGATACATAGAGTCATTGCACATAATTTGTGATTTACTATGGACATCGATTCTTAATTCGGCCTCCCGTGCCCGCATTAAGGCTCGGGGGCTATGGGGCTTCGGGCTTAATATTTATAAAATTAAAAGGGCACATCGATCCCCTGATATGGTGTTGCCACCCGACCAGTGTCTCGGGGGCTACTGCATTGACAATCCAATGCAGAAAATTTAAAGCGCAATATAGTTTTCGAGGAGATTATTATCCTCAGGTTGGTCGGACGCGCCCAACCTGAGTCTCGAGGACTTTGCACACCGCGTTTCTATTCCTAAGTATGCTGCCGAGCTGGGAATTGATCCTCAGGCTGATTTTATGAATCGACCTGTGTCTCAGGGGCTACTAGGGTCAGGAGTTTAATTTTTTCCTTCAGGTGCATCCCGGATATTAGGCCAACACGCGCCTTGAGGGCTACTGGCTATACATCTTGGCAGAGATTACATTGCATAATTTGTAACTAAATTCATAAAAATTAGCCCATGGCCGAGGTAGTGCACCACCTCGGATACAGTCCGGCGCTGGTGCTCGACTACAATAGACATCCCGGAAGCAGTCTGGCATAAAGCTCGGACGCTAGTGGCTGGCTCCGTAGAGGGCATTTCCGGCATTAAGCTCGACTAAACTCCTTCACCTTTTTCGAACCAAGGTGATCTATGACACCTCGAATATAGTCCGGCGTTGGAGCTTGGACATAGTCTGGCGTTGGAGCTCGGGTACAGTACGGCATTGGAGCTCGGATATAGTCCGGCGTTGGAGCTTGGACATAGTCTGGCGTTGGAGCTTGGATACATTCCGGCATTGGAGCTCGGAAGCGGTCCAATGTTGCTGCTCGGCTGCTAAAGATACCTCGAATGCAGTCCGACGTTGGAGCTCGGACGCAAGAGGACATTGCCGCTCGGGAACAACTTCAAACCTGCGGTACGGCATAAAAATAATAAGGCATTGATAAAGGCCGGAAACTTAAAGGGGATCCTCGGATACCCGACGTGTAAACTCTTCGGAGTCACCTCGACGATCCTCAAGATCAAAGACGAGAAGATTTGTTGAACCAGTTTTCAAGACCAAATGACCGAAGGTGAAGAACAGTTTGGAAGAATCGAGGAGTGTCTCCAACTTGAAGACCAGTTCAGGGGGCTACTGACGGTGTCCTGGACTAGGGGGTAATCACCACGTCGTCTCCCGATCAGTTGGATTGGGTCGAGGATCCCCATGGCCGTATACTCATGGGCTAGTTCGGACAACCCCTACCGCATACAAGGAAGACTCCACAAGACTTGGCGCCCAAGACAAGGACTATCCTAAACCCTAGGCCTCCGGTGTCTTATATAAACCGAGGCCAGGCTAGTCAATAGACAATCTCATATTCATTACTACAATCTCATGGTAGATACGTGTACTCTGTACTACACCCATATGAATACAATCAAAAGTAACATGTAGGGTATTATCTCATCAAGAGAGCCCGAAGCTGGGTAAAACCCCGTGTCCATGTTACCATCGCTCCAAGACGCCTAGCTTAGGACCCCTACTATGAGATATGCCGGATTTGACACCGACACTCACCTTTACTTGTGCAAGCTTATTTTGTGTTCTATCCCTTGCTTGCTTGTGTGCTTTTTGTTGTTGTTGTTGCATCATATAGGTTGCTCACCTAATTGCATATCTAGACAACCTACTTTGATGCAAAGTTTAATTTGGTAAAGAAAAGCTAAAAATTGTAAGTTGCATATTCACCCCCCCTCTAGTCAACTATATCGATCTTTTTCACATGCTTTATCAAACTTGTAATTCTTCTTTGTTATCTTGATCCAGATTATTTCATGGTGTCACTTAATTTATCGTACAAAATTCCTCTTAACATGGGATAAGAATACTAACCCTGAAACAAATTGAGGGTTAACTTAACTGAAGCTAGATCCTATTTTCTGATGGGTAACCAACAACGAACGACAACTGACTGCTGCATATAGCCAATCTCGAAGTTTGATTCCTTATATTGAGGAACATATTTAAATTTGAGCTAAGCAATGATTTTTTTTCACTGATGCCAAGCAAACAGATTCATTCTTCATTGGAACAGAGCAGCGAAGAATAGATATTGGGAATGATCATCCTGTAGAAAGTAACTTAAAAGTGCCCTACTTAATGGAGCACATAACATCCATATCCTTCAATATCTGCAGATGAGCCTCGATGTGGCCAAAAATCAGAACACACATGATTGTACTTTGTTGTAACGTACTTCATGAATCAACATCATCTATACAAACCTTTACCAATCACGCTAGAGTGTATCCATAGGGAATCCCCAAAAAAATTAGAACACGTGAAAGTACTAATCTGTGCCGACCATAGCAGTTTGTTGTAGAAGGGACAGGGGGAAGGGGGGATGGAAGATGGAGGAAGAACTGAGGAGTAAGGGCCATGTGTGGCGCAGCTCCGATCAGCCGGCGTGGAGGGGCTGCAGGGTGGGCAGAGCAGCTCCGGGAGACGGCGGTTAGGAACCATCTAACGTCATGGTTGGTAGCGGGCCACTCTAGTTGGGCTTCGTGCTCCAACACCACTGTGACCAGATCCATGCCGCTACTCGCTTTCCTCCACCTCGCTGCCGTGCTCATCAATGAGCCGCCACCACTAGAATGATGAGCCAAGAGGGAAGAAGGCGAGAGAGGCACTGTGAGGACAGAGGGGCAGGGGCCGGATCTGAGCCTGCATTGGATCCGGACCTACTGCTCGATTTGGGGCAAGGGGGAGGGGAGGATGGCGTTGATGGTGAGAAGGTAAAGGAAGGAGAGAAGGGGTGGGAGGATCAGTCATGGGGGAGGGTGTGGGTGCTAGCAGCGACTGTGGGGAGGTCGGCGGTGGCGGCGGAAGACGAGGGGGAGGGAGAGGAATCGAGGGATGATGAATGGCGGCTAGGCAATCCCTTTCTCTGTTTTCTCTCTTTTTACTGGACGAGACGAACGATGTGGTGATCCAGTGGGGCAGCGAAGGAAGCAAATCATCAATCATTTTTGGCTCGTAGCTAATCCAACATGTACATGACGATTAGGCGCCATTGACGCGTAGCTTATTGTGTTGGATACGTGAGAAATGAAAGTGTGGAACCACATGATGAGTGAATACCTCGACACCGGGTCATTGAGCCATATGACGAGTAAATTGCTCAAAACCACCACATTTGTGGCTTGAGTACTGCAAAACTACCATCTTTTGCAAAAAATCACGAAAGACCACCACTTCTATGTCAAGTGAAAACAATGCACTAAATGAGTTGTGAGCCGAGACTAAATGAAAAATTTGACATTTCAGGGCCACATGTCGGAACCACGTGGCCAGGGCAAACGACCGAGGCCAGATGCCGTTACTACGCCTTGTTAAGCTCACTGCATCACAATCTTCACTTTCCCTCGCTCTCATTCCGCTCCCTTTCCTATCTTGCACGTGAAACCATGGTGACCGCTCCCTCCGATGATGTTGAGGGTGGTGGCGACGAAGGTTCCAGATCTGGTCGGGGTCGCAGGCGGAACCTTCTTGGCATTGACTTTGGGTCGTCTTCGGCAGATGAGGACAACCCACTCTCATTGTGTCGAGTGCAGAGGGCCTGTGCAGCGATGTCAACGGTGGCGGCGCCCACTTCAATGGGTGGCTCCAAATCCGTTGAAGATGCCAGACCCGTTGAAGATGAAGGCGCGGAAGGCCAATCCGACGGGGATGAGCCGCCATCTCCGAGTGTGTGCACAAGGTGTATGCGGCAGCTGCGTGGGCGCGGACGGCTGCACTAGTCCTCCCTACTAACGTCGGCGACGAGGCCCAACGTAGAGCCTCTCTATCATTATTCTCTTTGATTTACTTCATGCATTTTATGGTTTGATTTACGCTCTGAATGTAGTTCTCATTTAGGTTGATTTAGGGTTTCATTTAGCCTCTAAATGTAGTTTTGATTAGGGTTTGCGTACAGATGACAACCACAAATTAGGGGTTATTTAGCATTTGAATGTAGCTCTCATTTAGGATTACTGTTAAATTCCAAATGACAACCTACAATGTAGTTATTTTCTGAGTGTAGTTCTAGTCTGTGTTCTACAAATTTAGGTTATATTTACATGTACTTTTCATTGGTATTGTAGGTTGAACTATGAGCACTGGGACATTCATGTTGAGTTTGAAGGGATGAAATTCACCAGGACTAAGATGTTTAGGGAACACATAAGATATTACAATCTTATGACTGTGCTGCTTGGGAAAGGCTATAGTTTTTCAGGCTGCATGTATTACATGAATAGTGATGGGATAGGATTGTATGTCCATCAATCCATCAATCGAAGTCCTGCCGCCACCGCTGGTGCCAGGGTCCGTCGACAACGTCCATTACAGGAGTCAACGTCAGACTTTCCCCGTGTTGCTCGGAACAATGGATGGCACAGGGCCTACTCCATCGCGCGGCGGAGGCCACTGCTTCTTTGGGAGAAGAGGCAGGGCTGGCTGCCTGGATGTGCTCTAATTTGAGATAATAACTGAATCTGCTCAGATAGTAGTTAAATTCAAGCTATCGGTGTGCAGCACTGTTGAACAATGTGCATTTGATTGTGACCTGTTCTATTTTTGTATCTGAACTTTTTTTTAGAAAAGGTTGTATGTCAACTTAATGTGCTAGCAGAACTTATTGTGTTGTCTATCTGTTTTCTTTGCACATCATTCAAGATATTTCCCCATCATTGATAAAGACGATGAACCGTTATGTACGAGTTCGTTGGTTTCAACATAGCCATACCCATAGAGATCCACTGCTTCCACCCTGATTGTGTCGCTTGCGTCAAATTTTTGTATGCAAGTTCAGTGTGCTATGATGTTCTATATGATTGTGTCAACTATATAAGTTTTACTGAACATCAGCAATGCATATGGCGGAAAGATGTATTTACGAGCATCGACCAATGGGTCTCTCTCTCTCTCTCTCACACACACACACACACTCACTCACTCACAAGTGGGACCCGTTGAATTATTTCTTTGCTCGTGACAGCTTTTAATTAGGTTTCACTGTACTCTAACTTTCTTCTTAAGATATTAATTAAGCTTAGTGATTTCAAAAAGTTGTATAGAAGCCTTGTTTTTCCCTTTCCGGCGTTGATGAATGTGGGATGAGTAGCCATGTAAAGTTGTACTGTACTACACATGCATTTTTTTGAACATCAATAATGCAACTGGGCCGACAATTATACACAATATCCTAAAATAAGCGCAGCCTAGCCTATGTTTCTTTTAATAACACATTCCAGTTCATTTTTTATATAATAATATTACCAAGCCCAACTTAATTTTTTAGTAATATTCGTATATCAATATTATTTTATACAAAATGCTCAGTCCAAACCATCATTGTTTTTTCACCCAACCCAGAAAATGGGTCCATTTCTACTAAAATCAAATGGCTTATAAATTATCAGAAATGATAAATGCGCTGCATGTACGCAATATTATTTTTGATGCAACTCAGTAAATAGGTGTATTCGAATAAATAATCAAATGCGCTATAAATTACCGTAAATAGTATTTTTTGAGAAACAATTATCATAAATAGTAAATCGGCTATTATTATTTTTACACAGCCCCGAAAATAGATTATTTTTTGAGTCAAAGCCCAAGAAATAGATGTATTGGCAAACAAAATGAAATGGGCTGTAAAACCTAAATAAATGGGCTACATTCTGCCACAACTTTCGAAGCTGACTTTGTTGGCCCACTAGACGAAGCCTGTGTAAGGTGTTGTCTGTTTAGTGAACAAAACGATTTAATGATCTAAAACAAAAAGTCAACAAATTATTCTGACATCTGTAGTCATTGGATTGACATCCAACGGCGATCCTGCCTCTTCAATATTTGATCTAGTTGCTCTTGCTCCAGCCACCAAAACCATCGCCGGCTGGAGCGCCTACATCAGCCTCCCGTGGCTGGCTGTGCTGCCGCGTAGGCCTCGCCGCCCCACCCTACTCCCAATGGTAGCCAGGTCATACCTGTACTCACCCACACCTTCTGTTATTCTCCAGCGAAGGCAGCCTCACCCAACAGCCGAACTAGTCCCTCGTACTCCCCTCCGCCAGGGACTCCAGTGCCCCATGTTCCATGACTCCAGATCGTTCCCATCTTCGGCCTCGCCATCGTCCACCGCCTTGTTGCTCTCAGTGCAGCATGGTCAACGTGGTCAAGGAACGCCTTCCATTGGAAGCGGACTGTATGTGGAGAGGCTGACAGCTGGGTCCATGGCCGCAGCAAGGAAGTGCCTCCTTATTACGCGCAAAATAATGATTCCTCCACCTGACAGCGGGACCTACCAGAAGGGCCTAAAAAAGGTTCCCCCCTTACAGTTGGGACCCACCAGTTACATCTTCATACGCAAGGAAGTGCGTCCATATTACGGGAAAAAAAATGATTCTTCCCCCTGACAGCTAGGATCGACCATCTATATCTTCACACGAAAGGAAGTGCCTCCTTATCCTCCCTAACAGCTGGGACCCACCGGGTCAAACCGTACATCGGGTTGTCTGTCTGGTCGCGAATGTGTACGTACCTACTGGTCGATCGGTCTCTCTGCAGTGATGAACCGTGTCCGATTAGGGAGATGTACGTCTCGTAGTACAGGCGCAGACGTAGCATGTCATGCATTCCCGTCTATATATATCGTGTACACGTATGTACAGCCACGCTGCAAGAAATTAAATACGGCTACGTACACAAATAAGGGCGGGGTCTCGAATGCGTACTCGCGCATACGTATGGCCAGGGCTCGTGTGCATGGAGAGGCAACCGAGGTAGCAATGTCATCCTGTTCATCAGCAGCTAACCGGCTGGGTCGGAACGGAGGAAACAACGTTGTCTTCACCAAGAGCCAAGTGACTGGGTCGGAACATGTCCTGTTCATCGGGAGCGAAGCCACTGGGTCGGAATGCGTCTTGTTCATCGGGAGCCAACCAACTTGGATGGAACAGTCGAAAGGAGGTCTGGCGTACCGCAGAACAGAGAAAACGGGCCTTCTGTTTGATCACATATGGTCAAAATGGGGTCCTGTTCATCGGGAAGCGTCTGGCGTACCACAAACGGTGGAAACGGACTTCTGTTTGAGGTCCTATGGTCGAAACGGGGTCCTGTTGATCGGAAGGGGTGTGGCGTACCGCAAAACGGAGGAAACAGACTTGTGTTGGAGCACCTACGATCGAAACAGGGACTTGATCATTGGGACGGGTGTGGCATACCGCAAAACGGGACTCCACGAGCTACCGTTCATCCACCGTCGACTTTCTACAGCCTCCACCTGCTACTGTTCATCCACCGTCTCCAACCTCCACCAGACACTGTTCATCCAAGTGCTACTATTCATCCAGCCTCCACCGGCTTCAGTTCAACCAGCCTCCATGGGGTCTTGTTCATCCACCCCCGACCGACTGGGGTGTGTGGCGGCCTCCTTGGGCTCCTGTTCATCTAGCGGCAACCGCATACTATATACCACGGGGTCCTATTCATCCAGCGGCAACCGCCTACACACGGCCAGGGTCCTGTTCATCCAACCCCCACCGGGAACTGTTCATCCACAGCCAACCCAACCGGCTCGACTCACACCACGTCTCGACTCGTTCTATTTATTGTGCGCGCGACAGCAGCGGGCACTGTTCATCCAGAGGCAACCCAACCGGCTAGCTATGTTTCGCACGGGGGTTCGATCAGCTTCAGTAAGCATGCAACAATAGCGATCGATCAGGTTCAGTTAGCAGCAAAGCAGTCTCGGTCGGGTTCAGTTAGGAGCGAAGGGACCGATCAGCTTCAGTACATAGCAGCAGGAGATCTCCCGGGTTCAGTCAGCGACATGGCTCACACCACGCGTGTGTACAAGAGAAACGCGCAAACCACACTACACCTCTCGGCCTCGACCACCCACCATAACTGGGAACTCCCCGATATTTTCCTCGCCCCCACTTCTACCATGATTTTCTCTGTCATGTACGGCCCAAAGAATGTCATGCAGGTGCGTCTCCGGCCCGCCCAGGATGAAAAGCCCATTTTCTGTCATGATTTTTTGTCATAGAAGTAGGAGCCCACCACATCTACGATGATACCGGGTTTTGTCAGAATTATCGTCATAGAAGTCTCATAAGCATGACAGAAAAAAAATCGTTCGGCCCAAAATGTCATGGATGTGTCTTTTTTTAGTGTTTCTTCATGCGTTTTACACCAATATGACCTAAATTGCAGTGCCACAAATATGTTGCACTATCATTATCAACTTTGCATCTTTTGGCATCAATATTATGAATATGTGTATCACTACAATCGAGATTCAACAAGAATAGACCATTCTTCAAGGGTGCATGACCATAAAAGATATTATTCATATAAATAGAACAACCATTATTATCCAACTTAAATGAATAACCATCTCACAATAAACAAGATCCAGATATAATGTTCATGCTCAATGCGGGTCCCAAATAACAATTATTAAGGTCTAAAACTAACCCCCGAAGGTAGATGTAGAGGTAGCGTGCCGACGGCGACCACATCGACCTTGGAACCATTTCCGACGCGCATCGTCACCTTGTCCTTAGCCAATCTTCATTTATTCCGCATCTCCTGTTTTGAGTTACAAATATGAGCAATCAGACCAATATCAAATACCCAGGCGCTGCTACGAGCATTAGTAAGGAACACATCAATACCATGTATATCAAATATACCTTTGTTCACTTTGCCATCCTTCTTATCCACCAGATAATTGGAGCAGTTCTGCTTCTAGTGACCATTTCCCTTGCAGTAGCACTCAGTTTCAGCTTAGGTCCAGCTTTGGGCTTCTTCGCGGGAGTGGCAACTCGCTTGCCATTCTTCTTGAAGTTCCCTTTCTTTCCTTTGCCCTTTTCCTTGAAACTGGTGGTCTTGTTAACCATCAACACTTGATGCTCCTTCTTGATTTCTACCTCCATGGCCTTAAGCATTGCGTAGAGCTCGAGAATTGTCTTATCCATCCCTTGCATATTACAGTTCATCACAAAGCCTTTATAGCTTGGTGGCAGTGATTGAAGAACTCTGTCAATAACACAATCAACTAGAAGATCAACTCCCAGCTGAGTCAAGTGGTTATGGTACCCATAAATTTTGAGTATGTGCTCACTGACAGAACTGTTCTCCTCCATCTTGTAGCTATAGAACTTGTTGGAGACTTCATATCTCTCAACCTGGGCATTTGCTTGAAATATTAACTTAAACTCTTGGAACATCTCATATGCTCCATGACATTCAAAATGTCTTTGAAGTCCTGATTCTAAGCCGTAAAGCATGGCACACTGAGCTATAAAGTAGTCTTCAGATCGAGCCTGCCAGACGTTCATAACATCTGCATCAACTCCCGTAGCAGGTCTGTCAGCGGTGCATCAAGGACATAATTCTTCTGAGCAGCAATGAGGATAATCCTCATGTTACGGACCCATTCCAGGTGGTTGCTACCATCATCTTTCAACTTAGCTTTCTCTAGGAACACATTAAAATTCAGGGGAACAGTAACACGGGCCATTGATATACAACATAGATATGCAAATACTATCAGGACTAAGTTCATGATAAATTGCTAATGAAATCCGACTTAAATTAACATCCCTCAAGTTATCTAAGTGATAGATGATCCAAATCAACTAAACCATGTCCGATCATCATGTGAGATGGAGTAGTCTGCAATGTGAATATCTTAATGTTGATAAAATCTACTATATAATTCATGTTCGACCTTTCGGTCTCCAGTGTTTTGAGACCATGTCGGTACATGCTAGGCTCGTCAAGTTTAACCCAAGTATTCCACGTGTGTAAATCTGGCTTTCACCCGTTGTATGTGAACGCAGAGTCTATCACACTCGATCATCATGAGGTGCTTCGAAACGATGAACTTTAGCAACGATGCATACTCGGGGAGAACACTTTTATCTTGAAATTTAGTGAAGGGATCATCTTATAATGCTACCGCCGTTCTAAGCAAAATAAGATGCATAAAGGATAAACATCACATGCAATCAAAATATATGACATGATATGGCCACTACAAAAAAATACATTTCCGTGATGATACGTGTTTGTCACAGTAGGTCATGTTTTCTATCATGCATGTACATCCATGACGATTTTATGACAGAATCAAGATAGTCATACCTGTGCTGTCATAGAAGTGTTCCATGACATTACCGAAATTGTCATCACGGAAGTATCCACTTCCATGACGATAAATGGCGCGTCATGGAAGTGCTTTCGTCAAGGGTGACCAACACGTGGCATCCACCATAACGGGTCGCCGTTAAGCTATCGGGTCCGGTTTTGGATCCGATAACCCGCTAACATCTCGGACCAATGAGGATTTTCCACGTGTAAAATTCCCATTGGCCGAAGGAAACACGTGTTGGCTCACCGTTGGGACAGATGTCATCCACTCATTGGACAGGAGGAGCCTTTGATACATCAACACATGGCACGACCCAACAGAGGCCCATTCTGGTGAAAAGGCCGACCCGTTTGACTTGGTCAAAAGGTAATGGGCAGGCCCACGGAAAGTGTCGTGGATTTGTCACGGCAGATGTCCTTATGAAAGGACTTAGTCGTGGAGCCATCGCTACGGGTTAACTTGAAGGGGTTAAAGCGGACACAAAGACACAAGGGTTTATACTAGTTCGGCCCCTTCGATGAAGGTAAAAGCCTACGTCTAGTTGTGATGGAATTGATGTGGTTTCGATGGCTAGGGAGCAAACAAGCTTCGCCTAGGCTCGAGTTGTTGTTGTTTGTCCTTGAACCGCCGCCGGGTCGTCCCCTTATATACACGGGTGACGCCCGTCGGTCCACAGAGTCCCACACCGGTTCATACTCGTATCCCGGTTGGTTTCTCTCTATTCCTAACTTACAATGCAAGTTTACATATCAAGCCGGTTTACGGCTACAGGTTCTAAACTGACTATAGGCCTTGGGCCTTCATCTGCTTAATCACCTTTATACTACTAATGAAGTTAACCCGGCCCAGGTAGGCCGGTTCACGTCCAGTGGTAATATCCCCAACATTAGGCCCCAGATTGATTTGAACTGGTTCATGTCAATCCTTCACAAAAATCTTTGTCTTCAACATCTTCTGGTAATTGGTAAACCGCCATGTCGTCATCATCTCTGGTTGCTGTAAACCGGCATGACGTCATCATGAAGTTAACATTTATGACACCTTCTTTTATTAATAGATCTGCGATACCCAAGGCAGCAGCTCCACTCCCGAATCTTGTGGCTCCTGGATTCGCGCGCCTGACACACGTCCCCTGCCTTATAAATAGGACCGAAGGGTCATTTCCTTTTCTCCCCTTCGTCTCTTTCTCTTCGTCTTCCTCGCGTCGCCAGCCTCGGAGCTCCGCCACCGCCGTTGACCTCTGCACCGTCTTGGGCCGCTGCATCAACCTGAACGCACCAGAGCACCGCGGTAGCCTTCCGTGTCTTCCTCGACTCTGGTAAGCCTTCTGCTCTTCTTAACATAGATCTGTTCTAGGGTTTCGTGTTCTTGCCGTGTTCCTCACTTGTTCATGCTCGTACCCAGACTCCTGGATAAATCTGTGAAACCCTGCTCTGCCCATTGATTCACTTCCGCTCTGCTTTAATATTTTGA
Source organism: Triticum aestivum (assembly GCF_018294505.1). NCBI lineage: Eukaryota > Viridiplantae > Streptophyta > Magnoliopsida > Poales > Poaceae > Triticum > Triticum aestivum. The sequence goes on from NC_057795.1 coordinate 73,961,070, forward strand.
ATATTTTCTATTTTTCTAAACTTGCTTCAGATCCATTACTACAATAGGACCTTGTGAAACCTGTTTCTGCATACTTAGCCATCCGCAACCTCAATTGCTTTCAATGTTTAGATCAGGCGGTTTAACTTAATATAGAAAAAGTTAATAAACCGGTATATACCATTAGTCCCCTTGTTGAACCGCCAGAACTCTTTAGCCATATGATGCCATCTCATAAAAATCCGGTTTAAATATACTGCCTCCGGTTTAGCATTGTTCATACCAGCGCCTTCTTTTATCCAACATGTTCTTGAACTGGAATCACCTATTTCTTGTAGATCTCACCATGGCCAAACAAGTATATGAGTGCAACTGGGTTCCTTCTCGTGTCACAGAAACTCAGTTGGATGATTTAGTCTCGATCGGCGCTTTAGACAGCAAAGAGACTATCCACTGGAGGGTTCCTGGTGATGAATGTCCTCCCACACCTCAAGAGGGAGAGGTTGTGATCTTTGCAGATCACTTAGCCCGGGGCTTCAAACCGCCCGACTCTAAATTTTACCGGGATGTGTTAGCCAATTTTCAACTTCGCCCGCAAGACACTGGCCCCAACTCTGTTACCAACTTATGTCACTTCCAAGTACTTTGTGAAGTATACCTTCAAGAGGAACCCACAGTTGAATTGTTTAGAGATTGTTTCCACTTAAACCGCCGCACTGAATTCACTGATGGTCCCAATACCGAATTGGGCGGTATGGCAATTCAGAAAAGGAAAGAAATCACTTATCCCCATGCCAGACTACACAGTCACCCCAAGGAGTGGAATGCAACATGGTTTTACTGCAAAGATACTTCCCCTGATGATGAAAATCCTTTGCCTGGCTTTCGTCCGGAGTGGCTCAGCAATACACACCCCTTCCCACAAAGGTTAAGTGCCAAGGAGAGGAGTAAATATGCTCCGCAATTATCCAAGCTCCGAGCCTTCATGGCCAACGGTTTAACAGGAGTAGATCTCGCACGCTGTTGGATATCATGGAGCATACTGCCTCTCAGCCGGCGCTCCGGTTTAATGTGCAAGTATACTGGTAGCGTTGATGACCCACTCCGACACACCAACATCCAGCTCTCCGATGATGAAGTCACAGATGCTGTGAAGAAAATGCTGAACGAACCGGAGCACCTCTGCACTCAAACCGGCCTACTCCCTTTCTGTGCTACCAACAAACCGCCAGCTGTAAGATTTTGACTGTACTTTTTACTGAACCTGTTATTGCTATCTCTGTCTGACATCAATTGCTGCTTACTCAGGGTGATAATCCGTTTTGGAGCAAGAAGCTTCCACAAGACAAACCGGAGAAAGCAGAACGGTCAACCCGGCTAAAGACCAAGGTCATCAAGAAGCCTGCTAAAAAGAGGAAAACCACTGCTTCATCTAATCCGGCTGTTGATGATGATGTGGGTAACTCGGACCTTGAGGTAGAACTCGATTCACTAGGCTTACTTTTTACACGCCTTATTGATGATGATACTTGTCAGGACGACGCTGAAGCCAGTAATGCTGATGTCGCTGAGGTAATTATTCTCTCTTCCGATCCAGATCCTTTGCCTTTGCCAAAATTTCGCTAGGCAAACCGGAAAGTTAAATTTTCTCATCCTCTTGCTTACTTGGATCCCAAATTTCTTATGAAGACTCAGCAACATAAAGCTCGCCGCACAACCCAGCACAGCGGCCAGGTAGTTACTTCCACCGGTTTACCGAACAGTCCGGTTCGAAAACGCTGCTCAGAGGTTTCCGACCTTTTTATTAATTTTTATCCTAAAGCGGGTTTCATCCGTCAACCTCTTAATCCGTCCGACTCCGATTATCAGGTTACTTCTCATTCCTCTTCTGGTAAATCATCGGCCACTCAGCTGCCACCACTGAAAACGGTTCTTGGGTAAGCTAGGCTGAACATATGCTTCTGGTATACTGCGTTATAATTTATGCTATTCCTTGACTCCTTGTTTCTCTTTCAGGGCTAAACCTAAAGCAAGCAAGAATGCCCGCCTGAATAAAGCGGTCGAGGAAGATGCTGCCCCTGAACAGGATAAAGCACTAGATCTTGAAGCGTTCGTTCCTGAAGATATTCCCAATGATCCTCCTTTGCAAGATGATGCTATTACTGATAAAAGGCCTATCAATACCTCAGTCCCTGTTGACCAGCCTGGCAGCTCCCTCCGGATTGATAGATCCCGCAGTCCTTCAAAGCCTGCCGATAAACCGACCGCGCCAACACAAACCGGCGAGTCCAAGGATGATGACATTGTAATTACCGGCGTAGGTCGCTTTGAACCAGGGAATCCTGTCACTTTGGCCAAACATACTGTGAAAGAAGATTTTTCTACCATGAACAAAGGAAAATGGGATGTTGATCTGGAAACATATGCTGCTCTGAGTGCCCAAGATCTTCATTCTGGTTACTTGAACCGGCTATATACTAGTCGTGACTGTGAAGCTGGCATGGTAAAGATGATGAGAGATAAATTTGAGGTAACTTCCTTGTGCTTCTTCTTTCTTTAATTACTGCCACTGTATTAATCCTCCTAGCCCCCAAGGGCCGGTTTGTGACCTTCTTCAAGCCGGGACTTGAATATAGTCCTCAATACTTCGAAATCCATCAATGTAGCCCCCAAGGGCCGGTTCAACTTAGTATAGCTAAACCGGGACTCCAATAAAGATTCATCAGAACATAACTGAGCAAATCGCCATTAGCCCCCAAGTGCCAAGTTGAATACCTGTATTGAGCTTGGGACTTTGCGATTTAGTAATAGACGAAAATTGAAGGTGCATTAGCCCCCAAGTATCAAGCGTATAACTTGTTATGTGGTTGGTACTTCAAATTCTTGTACCGTTTGTTGAAAGCCAAGCACTGTCTTTATGTAGGCTGAAGTGAGGATCAAAGAGGACCGGATTACTGATCTGCAGGAAACTTTGAAAACCCAATAAGCTGAAACCGACAAGGCAAGGGAAGAAATAATCAGCGCTTTGAGCATCACAGAACAGTTGAAAGAGGGCTTCAAGAAGGAGCGGACTGATTGGGCCACTGAGAAGGCCGATTTAATAAAAAGAGCTGAAAACGCTGAAGCTGCCCTTAAACAGGTGGTAGATGAGCTGACCGCCGTAAAGCGGCAAGTACATTCCATGACCGCTGCTATATTTGGTAAGCTCCTTTTGGTTTCCTGGACAACTCTGGCCTGCTTATAATAGATCCGGTTTGTGATCTTTCCTGTATTGTTACAGGTACACGCATTGGTCACTTAGGGTCAGATGTTCAGAAGAAGTTGAAGGCTGCCTACACTTTAATTGAACAGCTGTATACCAGAGCGCAACGGATCATCACCACTGCATCTCATAACAATCCGGCACCCACTTTAATCCAAGACACTCTTAATAGGTTGTCAATGCTTCCTGCTCGGATTGAAGAACTGAAAAAATCTGCTGCTCGAACTGGAGCCATTAACGCCTTAATCCGGGCAAAAGCATGGGTGCCGGATTTCGATCTTGTTGAAGCAGCTCAAGGCTATCCCAGCTTGAAGGAAGATGGCTCAGAGTTCAATGAAGATGATTTGAGGGCGATAAACCGTGCAGTACGCCCTCTGGCTTGTCAATTCGCTGAAGAGGCCGACTTGTCGCATTATCAAGCTCAGTACAATGATCAGAACAAACGAGTGGCTGCACCGATTCCTGAAGCGGAGAATCTGGTTCCTCCAATCCGTAAGCATACTTACGCTCCTGATATTGAACCGTCTTCTCTGATCCATGAAGAGGTTGTCTTTCAAGCTTTAATGGGAATCGACCGGACCACTGTTGATTTCCAGCCAATGGATAGAGATGAGGAAGCTGAAGCGGCGCGGGACGACCCACAACCGTCAGACCGGTTTGATGAACAGGCTTGAACCGGAAGCCGGTTTAAATAGCTGCTTTATTATGATCCGCCGGAACAACAATGATCTTATTTGGGCACTGCGTTGCCTTGTAATAGGATAGTCAATACTTCTGCCTTGAATATGCCTTCGTGCATAAGTACTGATGCTTTTGCTTGAAATCCTCAATTTATATTTCCTGCAATCAGAAAATCTTGAACTGCGGTGGCGGTTATACTGCCAACCGGTTTATAACCTTGATATATATATATCAATGTATTTAAAACATATAATCAAATATGCGATACAAAATACCTGCCATCGCTGGGCATGAAGTTGGCTTAGCCAGGCTTGGAACGGAGTATTTATAAACCGTTACCATCAAAGGGGAGAAAACAACTCCCATGTAAACCGTGCTGGGTCATTATGAGCCCCCTGCTACTTCATGATGTTAACAGGAAAGTTAAACCGGGCATATTTCTCCGGAATACAAATGAACCGATTTCCGTCAGCTGAACCGGTAAAAAAGTGTTGTTGGTTTAAAGGAAACACAACAAAAATTGAAGAATAGTCATAAAAGAAATATGGCGGCAAAGGCAATGATAAAAACCGTTTGCAAAAACATGCTTTACTGAGTTGATCAGATGGTGTTACCATGGTCGGACAGGACCAAGCCCCCAATAGGAGTGACAATGGTTCAAGTCAGCCAGGTCCCCAAATGAAACCGTGGCATTTATGCCGATCAAAAGACGTGGCAATGGTTCGGGTTCGACCAAGCCCCCAAGTGATTTTGTGGCCTTAGGCCGATCAAGAGGCGTGACTGGTTCAGACTTGACCATGTCCCCAAGTGATCTGGTGGCTTTCGCCTATCAAAAGGTGTCGCATTGGTTCGGACACGACCAAGGCCCCAAGTGATATCACAAAACTTTTTTTGAAAAGCAAATTTCAAGGGGTAAACCGGAGGCCGCTTTAAAACGGAACCACTCCATGTAACCACACATGATATGAAAGGACAGAGACCCCGCTTTAGCTGAGGCTCCGGTTTTATTATATCAATGATAATATATACACTGCCATAATATGTACATAGATAGAGCCGATGGCTCAAGTGTAGTAAGGCCGAAGATGAGCTATATTCCATGGCCTGTTGGTCTCCTCCTCTGATGTGCGTGAGTCTTTATGCTCTCGAATATCAATCAGATAGTACGACCCGTTGTGTAGATTCTTGCTGACCACGAAAGGTCCCTCCCAAGGTGGGGATAACTTGTGCATATCCGTCTGATCTTGGATGAGCCGAAGCACCAAATCTCCTTCTTGAAAAGTTCTGGTTCTGACCCGGCGACTGTGATAGCGACGAAGATCTTGTTGATAAATCACCGAGCGGGCAGCCTCTATGTCACGCTCCTCATCTAATAGGTCCAAAGCATCTTGCCGTGCTGTCTCATTGTCCGCTTCAACATAAGCCGCCACACAAGGCGAATCGTGCTGGATATCACTAGGGAGAACCGCCTCTGCTCTGTAGACCATAAAAAACGGTGTGTATCCTGTAGATCGGTTGGGCGTAGTGTTGATACTCCATAGCACAGATGGTAGCTCTTCAACCCAACATCCCGATGTTCTTTGCAATGGAACCATAAGCCGGGGTTTGATGCCTCGCAAGATCTCTTGATTAGCTCGTTCTGCCTGCCCATTGGACTGGGGGTGAGCCACTGATGATACGTCAAGTCTGATGTGCTCACGTTCACAGAATTCCTTCATAGCACCCTTGGATAAATTGGTACCATTGTCAGTAATGATACTGTGCGGAAAGCCAAACCGGAAAATCACCTTTTTAATGAACTGCACCGCTGTAGCTGCATCACACTTGCTGACAGGCTCCGCTTCAACCCACTTGGTAAACTTGTCAACTGCCACCAAAAGGTGGGTTTTCTTATCCTTGGATCTTTTAAAAGGTCCGACCATATCCAGCCCCCATGTTGCAAACGGCCAAGTAATTGGAATCATCCTCAATTCTTGAGCCGGCACATGAGCACGCCTTGAAAATTTCTAACAGCCATCACACCGTTTAACCAAGTCCTCCGCATCAGCATGAGCTGTCAACCAGTAAAACCCGTGACGAAACGCCTTAGCCACCAGAGACTTTGAACTGGCGTGGTGACCACAATCCCCTTCATGGATTTCGCGTAAAATTTCACAACCTTCCACAGGAGAGACGCAGCGTTGAAACGCCCCTGATACACTGCAATGATGCAATTCGCCATTGATAATTATCATAGATTTGGATCGCCGGACTATCTGCCTGGCTAGAGTCTCATCCTCTGGCAACTCTCCCCGGTTCATGTACGCAAGATAGGGAACTGTCCAATCCGGTATAATATGCAGGGCTGCCACCAATTGAGCCTCCGGATCAGGAATAGCCAAATCCGCTTCACCCGGGAGCTTGACTGACGGGTTGTGCAACACATCGAGAAAGACATTAGGCGGGACCGGTTTACACTAAGAGCCCAACCGGCTTAAAGCGTCCGCCGCTTCATTTTTTTGACGATCCAGGTGATCCACCTGATAACCCTTGAAGTGACCTGCAACAATATCCACCTCAGGATGATATGCAGCCATGAGTGGGTCTTTAGAATCCCAAGTGCCAGACACCTGTTGAGCTACGAGGTCCGAGTTACCGAAGCACTTAACCCGACTTAGATTCATCTCTTTAGCCATCCGGAGACCATGGAGCAAGGCTTCATACTCAGCTGCATTATTAGTACAAGGGAACATTAAGCGGAGAACATAACAAAACTTATCACCTCGTGGGGAAGTTAACACGACTCCAGCCCCTGAGCCTTCCAATTGCCTGGATCCATCAAAATGGATAGTCCAATATGTGTGATCCGGCTTCTCCTCTGGTGCTTGCAATTCAGTCCAATCATTGATGAAATCAACAAGTTCTTGAGACTTCACCGCCGTCCGGGGTACGTACTTCAATCCGTGCGGCCCAAGTTCTATAGCCCACTTGGCAATCCGGCCGGTCACCTCCCGGTTCTGTATGATATCGCCCAAGGGAGCTGAACTGACCACTGTGATAGGGTGCCCTTGGAAATACTGCTTCAACTTCCGGCTTGCCATGAAAACTCCATATACCAGCTTCTGCCAATGCGGATACCTTTGCTTGGATTCAATAAGCACCTCGCTGATATAGTAAACCGGCCGCTGAACAGGATACTCCTTGCCCGCCTCCTTGCGTTCTACTACAATAGCCACGCTAATTGCGCGGGCATTGGCCGCTACGTATAACAACAACGGCTCCTTGTCGACCAGAGCTGCAAGAACGGGCGGATTGGCTAATTGCCGCTTCAAGTCCTCCAACGCTTCATCAGCAGCTGGACTCCAGCTGAATTGATCTGTCTTTCTCAACATCTGGTATAAAGGGATGGCCTTCTCTCCGAGGCGGCTGATAAACCGGCTCAGTGCGGCGATCCAACCCGCCAACCGCTGAACATCGTTGATACACTTCGGTTTAGCCAGGGAGGTGATAGCCGTAATCTTCTCCGGATTGGCCTCAATTCCTCTGTTGGACACAAGAAAGCCTAGTAACTTGCCTGCCGGAACACCAAAGACACATTTGGCAGGGTTAAGCATCATCTTATAAACCCGCAAGTTGTCAAAGGTTTCCTTTAAATCATCAACCAGCGTCTCCTTCTGCCTTGACTTGACTACAATATCATCCACATAGGCGTGCACATTGCGGCCGATCTGTTTATGCAGGCAATTCTGTACACACATTTGATAAGTGGCTTGGGCGCTCTTGAGCACAAAAGGCATAGATACATAGCAGAAGGCTCCAAAGGGAGTAATAAACGTCGTCTTCTCCTGGTCCTTAACCGCCATTTTGATCTGATGATACCCAGAATACGCATCCAAAAAACTCAAACGCTCACAACCCGCCGTGGCGTCAATAATCTAGTCAATGCGAGGGAGGGCAACAGGATCCGCTGGACAAGCCTTGTTAAGATCCGTGTAATCCACACATATACGCCAAGTGCCATTTTTCTTAAGAACCAGCACCGGATTAGCAAGCCACTCTGGATGGAACACTTCAATGATAAAACCAGCTGCTAAGAGCCTGGCCACCTCCTCCCCAATAGCTTTGTGCCTCTCTTCGTTAAACCGGCGGAGAGATAGCTTTACCGGTTTATACTTGGGATCAACATTAAGAGTGTGCTCAGCGAGTTCCCTCGGTACACCGGGCATGTCAGAAGGTGTCAGGACCCCGACTCGATGTCACATCGATCTACCCGGTAACACCTCATATCACTTTGCGGCCTCACGCACGGTATCCCCACGGGTGTCGCCTTACCTTTGCCCGGGACCATTTGCGCCTTTTGGCTCACGTATATGATAGTGTCGCTAGCATCCATATGATAAGGAGCCCGGGCTGACATGACTAGTCGTAAACCCAAAGTGGCACAGACTTACAGGGACAGGCATCCATGACCCAGCTTCGAACGTGTCGGTCATCAGCAAGTGGGTCCGGGCTGTAGCACTGGGCTAGCAGGACTCCGGCAAACCGGGCTGTAGCGGGCTAACAGGACTCCGATACTCAATGCGTGACATTTCCCCGAAGGGACAGACACAGGAACGAAGAAGGACACATGCCGGCCAGCCTAAGTGTTCCAGAGCAGTAGCAAGCTACCATGGCTCAGCGGTAACACTAGGAGACATTTCCCGGTAAGAGAGGCTACTAAAGATAAACAACTAGGTAGTCAGATCCCACACATACCAAGCATTTCAATAACATACACACAATATGCTCGATATGTGCAAATACAACATGGCATCACAACATGACTCTACAACTCAAGTATTTTATCAATAGGCTCCGAGGAGCGAGATATTACAAACATGGGTCTCATGATCCAACATTCAGAGCATACAAAACAAAGCACAAGCGGAAGCTATCATGTCTGAGTACAGACAACTATAAATGAAAAAGGCTGAGAAGCCTGACTATCTATCAGATCCTGCCGAGGGCTCAAGATCGTAGTTGAGGTAACAAGCTAAACGTCGAAGTCCACGCGAAACTACTAGTGAGACCGAAGTCTCTCTGCAAAAACATAAAATAGGCAAACGTGAGTACAAATGTACCCAGCAAGACTTACATCAGAACTATCTACATATGCATCATTATCAACAAGGGGATGGTGGGGTTTAACTGCAGCAAGCCAGCTTTGACTCGGTGGCTATCCTGAACTACGACTGCAATGTAACTCTTTGAGGTGGCGCACACGAGTCCACATATTCACCATATCAATACACCACTATGGATCCGCTCCCGTCTCCCTACAAGAACGCCATCCTTAGCACTCACGCTTATCTTGCGTATTTTAGAGTATCCACTTTCACTTGTCTATGAACTGATATAAGCAACCCAGAAGTCCTTTACCGCGGACACGGCTATTCGAATAGATGATGTTAACCCTGCAGGGGTGTACTTCTTCACACACGCTCTCACCACTTACCGCCGTTTACACGACATGTACTCGGCAACCTTCAAGCGGAAGCCCAACGTGGGTGTCGGCCACGGCCTACCTAAACACTCAAGTCTCTAGTCCAGGTTTATCGCCTATTCGGGTTCCATCCATGAGGAGATCCGGCCGGAGTTTCGCTCACAGCCCCAAACGATGTGAACAGGGTTCCGTGACACCAAACGGGCGCCCGGTTTACCCGGCCACGTGCCTACCGCATCACAGCCCACCCCTACGGTCAGCGTTGTGCACGGCCTCCAGCATACTACAAACACCAGAAACTACTTGCAACTCCTGGACAGAGGACAAGGGTGATTAAGAAGCCGAGAGGGTCCATTGGTTTCGGGCCCAATGCGTGGTAGTAGCTGAATCATGGATCACAAACACAGAACTCAGTTCCTGAGGACGGCTGCAATGAGACAACCCACCATGTACTCCTACATGGCCTCTCACCGCTACCTTTACCAAATCGTGTTCACACACTTAGCTCACACACAGTAGGACATGTTCACACGCCTCTGATTCATCCCCGATGAATCAGACCTGACTCAACTCTAAGCAGTAGCAGGCATGACAAACAAGCATGAATGAGTAGGCACAGAAGGGCTCAAGCAACTCCTACTCATGCTAGTGGGTTTCATCTATTTACTGTGGCAATGACAGGTCATGCAAAGGATAAAGGGGTTCAGCTACCGCAGCAAGTAACAGATGAATCGGTGTTGTCCTAATGCATTAAAAGAGAGCAGGGGCGAGAGAGTAGGATTGTATCGGAATGAACAAGGGGTTTTTGCTTGCCTGGCACTTCTAAACATAACATTGAGTCTTCATCAGTGTCAACGATCACATCATCGGTATCACGTCTATCGAGAGGGGACAAATACCGGCAACACGGAAGGGAACACAATCAATGCAATGCACAATATGATGCATGCTCATGACATGGCAATATGAATGTGTTTTGAGCTAATGCAACTAGCAACAGATTAAATGAAGTTGGTTTGAATACAAGATTCAAATTCAAACTCCATATGTGATTATACAAATGCCATTTAATTGATTTGTGCTAAACAGCAGCTATAAGTTGCTCTAACATGCATGAAAATGGTACAGATGGATTCCTTGAATTTTTCTGATAATTTTTCATATATAATTTATTTAATTTGGAGTTACGGTTGAATTTCTATGATTTTTAGAAGTTTTAGGCATTTTCTGAAATTATAAATCATTTCCTAATTTATTTTAATTCCAGAAAGGAATTATTACGTCAGCATGACGTTGGCATGACGTCACAGGTCAACAGGGGCTGGTCCGGTCAAACCTGACGTGTGGGGACCACACGTCAGTGACACAGTTAACTAACCTAAGTTTAATTAGAGCCTGGGCCCGCATGTCAGTGTCAGCAGGGGGGTAATTAGCTTAACTAATTCGATTAGTGCTAATCCTAATTAGCTAACAGGGCTGGGCCCACCTGTCAGTGACCCAGGGGGGTCAAATCCCTGGTCAACCCGGCTGATCCACCGCGTCTAACCGCCGGCAACGACCAGACGCGGCGGTGGCTCGCCGGAATGGCTGCTCCGGCGCCCATTCGACGCGCGGAGGGGTTCTACAGGGAGCTCGAGCTCGTGCGCATCTAATGGAGCAAGCCAGAGGAGTTGGGGTTGGCTGTGGCGTCGGCAGCGGCGAGGGAGGCGGCGGCCGGAGTTCGGGCGAGGTCGGGGTTGGCGTTAGGGGGCACGGGAGGGGAAGCTAGTGTGTGTGTTAGGTTCCTGGTGAGGTGTGGAGCACGTTGCCGTGCTCGGTAGCTAGCTCCGGTGGCTCTGGCCTTGTCCGCGTCATCGCCGGCGGCGAGGAGCTCACGGCCCCGGTGAAAAGGGCGGCTAGCGTGCGGGAACGAGCGCGGGGAGGAGGGGAAATGGAAGAGGAGCTCACAGCGGATGAAGGGGAGCAACTCGATGTAGCCGGGGACGCGCTGAGGCCGCAAATTGACCGGAGGGGGCCGTCGGATCCGGAGGTTGAAGACGGCGCGTTGGCGGCGATGCAGGGCTTCCGGAGGGCCGTGGATCGGTGGGGAGGAAGAGGGGGTCGAGGCGGAGCTCCTGGGCGCATCGGCGAGGCTAGGGGTGGCCGGTGGCCATGGGTACGGCGACGATGATGGCGAGCTCCGCTCGGTGGTGTGCGCGGGAGGGAAGCAGAGGAGGGAATGGGGTCCAGGGGGAGAGAGGAGAGGTGCAGGGGGCGAGGGGGAGTGCGTGGCTCCCTCGGGTGCCTCCAGCGGCGAGCAGGTAAGCAGGAGGTGGCCGGAGCGTGCGCGCGCGCGTCGGGCACACGCCCTCCTGCCTACTGGCAGGAGATTGAAGACGGTGGCGACTGCGGTGGGCTGGGCCGCACAGTGCTGGACCAGCACAGGAGCTGGGCCGGCTCTGGTGGGCTGCACGGGTGAGGCCAGGTAACTTCCTTCTCTCTCTCTCTTTTATTTCTGTTTTCTATTTTCTGTAGTTTGTTTTGATTTAGTTTAGCAACTAAATCATTTAAATAAATTTTGTAGAATTTTATGTGGCTTGCTAAAATATATACAAAGCCACTCACAAACTTCCAGAATTATTGGAGTCATATTTGATATATATTAAATATAAATCCAAAGCAAATATTTATTGGATTAATTCAAATGCCAAAATAATTATCTCTGTGACTCCAAAAATATTGGTTTGAATTTTACCTCTTACCAATATTTCCATGGAATAACAGGAACATTTTCTTGGACACATTTGAGAAGATTTAATTGTTGGTTATTTTTAGAGGTTTCCTGAGGCTTTTGAAAATTCCTCAATTCAAATTTCATTTGAATTTAAACATGATGCACACATGGAAGCAAGCATAGGACAGGCCAGAACTAGGGATGTGACAACTCACCCCCACTAAACAAGAATCTCGTCTCGAGATTCAAGTGTAGGGTAAGGTGAAGGGTAACGCAGACTTGTACAATCTTCACGATCCAGGTTGCACTTCAAATGAACGTTGATTTGAACACCATCTTTGTCTTGTCGTATTGCTCTGAGAACTTCAGCTAATCATGACAAGAAGAGGAAAGGAAAACTCTGGAAGTATCGGTCTTCTCGAAGGTCGAACAACTCAGGATTAACTCCCGGAATGTGACATAGCAACATCTCTCGGGTTGAGACACGAGATACACATCAAGAGGGGTGGAAAGAAACGGATGATGAAGGTTCACTAGGTGGACAATAATTCCACACTTAAGAAGGTGGTAAACGATTGTCAACGTAGCGAGGAGTTAAATTGCCATGATATCACGACGAAACATCCTGGAGGAGGGTGATTCGTAGATTATTACCTTAAGTGGCAAAAAGAATTACTTTTGATTCAAAGATCATTGAAACTCTTTATACCAGCCTAAGGCAATCACAAGCGATCATTTTAGAGGGGTTCGGTAGAATGGCATACTCGAACTTGGATGATGTGGATTACCTTGTTGAAGACAACGTAATGGATGAATTTGCTTATCACCGGAAATGGAAGAGACCCATGGTAGAATGGCACAATGGCGGTGCAAGCTGGGAACAGAATGCAAATGCTGGGAATGATTCTGGTAACTGGGGAGAGGCTCAACAATAGAGAGTTATTCCACTATTGGAATGGTTATAGCATTGCCGAGGAAACTAAGAGGAATCCCAGTTAGTGCCGATGATAACACGTAGCGCTTGTGCGTGCTCTCAAGAACTTGAGCATTTCCACATTCATCAAGGTTTTACCAACATCCGTGTCAAGGGTCCGGTAAACACAACTTACTACCATGATGAATGGTGATGGAGGATGCAGATGCAAAGGAAGATAACACCTTCTCAGATTTCACCTTAGCGAGGCCAAGGAAATAAAATCTGGATGATCGACCGAGAGACATTTAGCACTCCGCTTCTAATGTTCTCCTTGACGTGCTAGTGTAACCCATTCATACATATGGTTTGATAACTAGAACATCAAGTAAAAAGGTCGGACTTCGGAATACAGAAATCCATAGGGCAACTAGGGAGTAAATCCTACGAAATCCTTATGGGGAGGTGGCCAACTTCTTCAATCAAGATACTACAATATTAGGTCTTTCGGCTGGGTGGTGCTGGCCACGACATCCACTTTACCGGTTATCGAGGGACCAATATTATAGTTCTTGGGAAATGTTCCAAACCATCATATCTGCCTGAGATTCAGATCTGGTTGGTGTCAGGATATTCCAGACTCATCGAGTCTAGGAAGAAAAATGAAAGTTTGCAACACAAATCGACGAGATGACGTTGCGAGATTCTCGGGGAATGAACTACGATAGTAAGCTCCAAAACATGAGCTGGTTCTGCTACAACATGTGAACACGATGTCCAAGACAAGCATGACCACAAAGTAGTCTTATAATAAAACACTACCGAGTTCAGGAGGGGGAACCATCATTAATGACATCGAAGTCTCCACGCGTAGAAGTCCAAAGAGTTCACCTTGGACAGACTCCTTTATCTTTGAACAACTCAATCAGTGGCTTGGTGTGCTAGGATATACATATAGAATGGAGGTTGCAAATCTCCAGACCACAGAATACTTCGCACGTATGCATGACTGACTTGGGATGATTCCAGAGGAAGCAAAACTAACTTTCTCAAATTCACGGCGGCAACTTTCACCAAATGCACGTGTATAAAAGGAAGTCACTCCTTTCATCAACAAATACTTCATGAGCTAGCATGAAGAAAATGCTTTCAAAAGTTTCCAACACTAGCTTAATGTCCAACAAAATCATGGAGGAGATAAGGATGTTGTCAATGGGCTCAACAACAATTCATCTGGGTTTCCTTTTAAAAGGAATTCCATAGTTAAGTGAGCACGGTGATAGCATTGGTCAGACCAAAGATGTAATGGGGTATGCTCGAGGGATCAACCACGAATAAGACAACATTACGAGCATCGTTGGTACTGATTTGATTTGACGATAGCCCACACTCAAATCAAAGGATTGATAAGACAATAGGTCCAGCAACTGATCACAGGGACCAATCGATGAAGATATCATCTTTCTTCAACACACACTACACAAGAATATCCCTTTGGAACGAACTAAGTCAGGCAAGCTTTTATATTCCAACTCTCCAGGTTGTTGTCTAGCTTAACCAACTAGCTCAGGGGTATCCAACACGGATTCTTGGAGAAAGGGTGGTTTACAGGATAAATCAACTTGATCACGAGCTCAACATAACAGTCAGGTGACAACCTGGTAATACTTCTGAAAAGATATTCAGAAAATCACGAACCACCGGTATGTTACTAAGCTTGAGAACAATCTCGCTTTTCAGGGCAAGACGATATGATCAATAGAGCAAAGATTTGAAATGATCCTAACTCATCGATCGAGTGCACCGAGAACAAGGACTAGGTAGCATGATCAACCTTAGAATGATGATTCAAAACCAACACGCTAAGAATGAAATTATTGTCCATTAACTACCAAGCAACAAGGTTGCTAGGAGTATTGAATTCACACATCACGATTCACTTGTCGGCATTCCGGTTGCGACAACACGGAACCGAGGGATGAATAATGATGGTGAGAAGTATCACTACGTCAAAATTCATGAGAGTTGGTGCAGTTCTCATGACAATTCTGACATAAAGGGGGGTAATACTCCAAGGTAGAACAGAACCAAAAGCTGGATTGGCATTTGATCTGCGGAATACAACTACTTTGACCCAATCCTGGATATGAATGAGGTACTGGAGTTTATTTCTCCTAGTCATTCCGCGATAGAATGGCTTGACGGACCACAAGAGTAATAGGCATCGATAAACGAACGCACGCATACTCTTGACTATCAATTTATAGACGAAGGTCAGAATGCAACTAAAGAGAACAACTCAAGGGAACATATAATTTTCTGAGTTGTGGATGCATAGATTAGTATGTCGAACCAAGTTCAACATATTTCTTCCGGATAACTCATGCAGAAAGGTTGAGCTGGCAGAGTCACAATATAGCATGGAGAACTCATCGGGAGCACTCTTGTTGTCATCTTTTGGTTCAGAAGAACTCCTGCCAAGAATTGTTCATGGTATTTGGAAGAACGATATACCACGGACCTCGAGGACTATCGCAAAGGTTACTAATATCCTAAAGGAACTAGCAAACACTATCAACATGAAGTAAGTAGAGTGAATCTCGGGTTCAAAACCCAGAAATAGAATACCTACTACTAAGTAGCATCACGGGATGCTTTCGAGAATGATGGCCAGAATCATCACACTGGGAACACAAATCATGGCTAAATTACTAGATGATCCCCTAAGACACCTAGGGTCATAATACTAGCTCCAACATAATGTCAAGGCAATAGAATACCTCAACTCACAATTAGTGTGATTAACCTGGCCTAAAAAGACATTGAAACCAGAGGAAAAGGATTTTGCAAATGCATCAGACTATTTAGAAACCTGGAATGACTCGGACAGCATAACGGCTGTAAATGCTCAGAAAAGATTTGAGACATTCACAAAAATGGTGGCATAACCACTCAGAAGCACAATATCAAGGTTTCGAGATCAACAATTAACATACGGAAGTAGTAGGAACTGAACTGAGACTTAAATCCAACAATCTTATAAGTCTGCGGATTAGTAACACGTGATCCTGATAGAAAGAAGAGAAAGCCTAGTTCTTAATCCCCGTAGGAAAGATAAGATGACTCAGATCAGAAGGGCATGAGGTATAAGGAGTAAAAAGAGCCTTACGTTCCATCCCACAATCAATTCCCTTATATAACTAAAGAATTTCTAGACTCAACTTCGACCAGTTTGGCTTGGTAATCCTACAGGCAGTCAAGCTCTGATACCAACGCTGTCAGGACCCCGACTCGATGTCACATCGATCTAGCCGGTAACACCTCATATCACTTTGCGGCCTCACGCACGGTATCCCCACGGGTGTCGCCTTACCTTTGCCCGGGACCGTTTGCGCCTTTTGGCTCACGTATATGATAGTGTCGCTAGCATCCATATGATAAGGAGCCCGGGCTGACATGACTAGTTGTAAACCCAAAGTGGCACAGACTTACAGGGACAGGCATCCATGACCCAGCTTCGAACGTGTCGGTCATCAGCAAGTGGGTCCGGGCTGTAGCACTGGGCTAGCAGGACTCCGGTAAACCGGGCTGTAGCGGGCTAACAGGACTCCGATACTCAATGCGTGACATTTCCCCGAAGGGACAGACACAGGAACGAAGAAGGACACATGCCGGCCAGCCTAAGTGTTCCAGAGCAGTAGCAAGCTACCATGGCTCAGCGGTAACACTAGGAGACATTTCCCGGTAAGAGAGGCTACTAAAGATAAACAACTAGGTAGTCAGATCCCACACATACCAAGCATTTCAATAACATACACACAATATGCTCGATATGTGCAAATACAACATGGCATCACAACATGACTCTACAACTCAAGTATTTTATCAATAGGCTCCGAGGAGCGAGATATTACAAACATGGGTCTCATGATCCAACATTCAGAGCATACAAAACAAAGCACAAGCGGAAGCTATCATGTCTGAGTACAGACAACTATAAATGAAAAAGGCTGAGAAGCCTGACTATCTATCAGATCCTGCCGAGGGCTCAAGATCGTAGCTGAGGTAACAAGCTAAACGTCGAAGTCCACGCGAAACTACTAGTGAGACCAAAGTCTCTCTGCAAAAACATAAAATAGGCAAACGTGAGTACAAATGTACCCAGCAAGACTTACATCAGAACTATCTACATATGCATCATTATCAACAAGGGGATGGTGGGGTTTAACTGCAGCAAGCCAGCTTTGACTCGGTGGCTATCCTGAACTACGACTGCAATGTAACTCTTTGAGGTGGCGCACACGAGTCCACATATTCACCATATCAATACACCACTATGGATCCGCTCCCGTCTCCCTACGAGAACGCCATCCATAGCACTCACGCTTATCTTGCGTATTTCAGAGTATCCACTTTCACTTGTCTATGAACTGATATAAGCAACCCAGAAGTCCTTTACCGCGGACACGGCTATTCGAATAGATGATGTTAACCCTGCAGGGGTGTACTTCTTCACACACGCTCTCACCACTTACCGCCGTTTACACGACATGTACTCGGCAACCTTCAAGCGGAAGCCCAACGTGGGTGTCGGCCACGGCCTACCTAAACACTCAAGTCTCTAGTCCAGGTTTATCGCCTATTCGGGTTCCATCCATGAGGAGATCCGGCCGGAGTTTCGCTCACAGCCCCAAACGATGTGAACAGGGTTCCATGACACCAAACGGGCGCCCGGTTTACCCGGCCACGTGCCTACCGCATCACAGCCCACCCCTACGGTCAGCGTTGCGCACGGCCTCCAGCATACTACAAACACCAGAAACTACTTGCAACTCCTGGACAGAGGACAAGGGTGATTAAGAAGCCGAGAGGGTCCATTGGTTTCGGGCCCAGTGCGTGGTAGTAGCTGAATTATGGATCACAAACACAGAAGTCAGTTCCTGAGGACGGCTGCAATGAGACAACCCACCATGTACTCCTACATGGCCTCTCACCGCTACCTTTACCAAATCGTGTTCACACACTTAGCTCACACACAGTAGGACATGTTCACACGCCTCTGATTCATCCCCGATGAATCAGACCTGACTCAACTCTAAGCAGTAGCAGGCATGACAAACAAGCATGAATGAGTAGGCACAGAAGGGCTCAAGCAACTCCTACTCATGCTAGTGGGTTTCATCTATTTACTGTGGCAATGACAGGTCATGCAAAGGATAAAGGGGTTCAGCTACCGCAGCAAGTAACAGATGAATCGGTGTTGTCCTAATGCATTAAAAGAGAGCAGGGGCGAGAGAGTAGGATTGTATCGGAATGAACAAGGGGGTTTTGCTTGCCTGGCACTTCTGAAGATAACATTGAGTCTTCATCAGTGTCAACGATCACATCATCGGTATCACATCTATCGAGAGGGGACAAATACCGGCAACACGGAAGGGAACACAATCAATGCAATGCACAATATGATGCATGCTCATGACATGGCAATATGAATGTGTTTTGAGCTAATGCAACTAGCAACAGATTAAATGAAGTTGGTTTGAATACAAGATTCAAATTCAAACTCCATATGTGATTATACAAATGCCATTTAATTTATTTGTGCTAAACAGCAGCTATAAGTTGCTCTAACATGCATGAAAATGGTACATATGGATTCCTTGAATTTTTCTGATAATTTTTCATATATAATTTATTTAATTTGGAGTTACGGTTGAATTTCTATGATTTTTAGAAGTTTTAGGCATTTTCTGAAATTATAAATCATTTCCTAATTTATTTTAATTCCAGAAAGGAATTATTACGTCAGCATGATGTTGGCATGACGTCACAGGTCAACAGGGGCTGGTCCGGTCAAACCTGACGTGTGGGGACCACACGTCAGTGACACAGTTAACTAACCTAAGTTTAATTAGAGCCTGGGCCCGCATGTCAGTGTCAGCAGGGGGGTAATTAGCTTAACTAATTCGATTAGTGCTAATCCTAATTGGCTAACAGGGCTGGGCCCACCTGTCAGTGACCCAGGGGGGTCAAATCCCTGGTCAACCCGGCTGATCCACCGGCGTCTAACCGCCGGCAACGACCAGACGCGGCGGTGGCTCGCCGGAATGGCTGCTCCAGCGCCCATTCGACGCGCGGAGGGGTTCTACAGGGAGCTCGAGCTCGTGCGCATCCAATGGAGCAAGCCAGAGGAGTTGGGGTTGGCTGTGGCGTCGGCAGCGGCGAGGGAGGCGGCGGCCGGAGTTCGGGCGAGGTCGGGGTTGGCGTTAGGGGGCACGGGAGGGGAAGCTAGTGTGTGTGTTAGGTTCCTGGTGAGGTGTGGAGCACGTTGCCGTGCTCGGTAGCTAGCTCCGGTGGCTCTGGCCTTGTCCGCGTCATCGCCGGCGGCGAGGAGCTCACGGCCCCGGTGAAAAGGGCGGCTAGCGTGCGGGAACGAGCGCGGGGAGGAGGGGAAATGGAAGAGGAGCTCACAGCGGATGAAGGGGAGCAACTCGATGTAGCCGGGGACGCGCTGAGGCCGCAAATTGACCGGAGGGGGCCGTCGGATCCGGAGGTTGAAGACGGCGCGTTGGCGGCGATGCAGGGCTTCCGGAGGGCCGTGGATCGGTGGGGAGGAAGAGGGGGTCGAGGCGGAGCTCCTGGGCGCATCGGCGAGGCTAGGGGTGGCCGGTGGCCATGGGTACGGCGACGATGATGGCGAGCTCCGCTCGGTGGTGTGCGCGGGAGGGAAGCAGAGGAGGGAATGGGGTCCAGGGGGAGAGAGGAGAGGTGCAGGGGGCGAGGGGGAGTGCGTGGCTCCCTCGGGTGCCTCCAGCGGCGAGCAGGTAAGCAGGAGGTGGCCGGAGCGTGCGCGCGCGCGTCGGGCACACGCCCTCCTGCCTACTGGCAGGAGATTGAAGACGGTGGCGACTGCGGTGGGCTGGGCCGCACAGTGCTGGACCAGCACAGGAGCTGGGCCGGCTCTGGTGGGCTGCACGGGTGAGGCCAGGTAACTTCCTTCTCTCTCTCTCTTTTATTTCTGTTTTCTATTTTCTGTAGTTTGTTTTGATTTAGTTTAGCAACTAAATCATTTAAATAAATTCTGTAGAATTTTATGTGGCTTGCTAAAATATATACAAAGCCACTCACAAACTTCCAGAATTATTGGAGTCATATTTAATATATATTAAATATAAATCCAAAGCAAATAGTTATTGGATTAATTCAAATGGCCAAAATAATTATCTCTGTGACTCCAAAAATATTGGTTTGAATTTTACCTCTTACCAATATTTCCATGGAATAACAGGAACATTTTCTTGGACACATTTGAGAAGATTTAATTGTTGGTTATTTTTAGAGGTTTCCTGAGGCTTTTGAAAATTCCTCAATTCAAATTTCATTTGAATTTAAACATGATGCACACATGGAAGCAAGCATAGGACAGGCCAGAACTAGGGATGTGACAGAAGGCTTCCATGCAAAAATGTCCCGGTTCTCATGGATGAACTCGATGAGCGCGCTTTCCTATTTAGGGTCCAAGTTGGCACTGACAGTGAACTGCTTGGACGAATCGCCGGGCATGAAGTCAACAAGCTTGGCCTCAGCCGCTGATTTGAACTTCAGATCTGAATCATGCTCCGTAGTTGGCTTCTTCAAAGGAGTCATGTCCGCCGGATCAACATTGTCCCTATAATATTTTAACTCCTCCGTGGCATAAACCGACTCTACATAGGCCGCATCACCTTCCGCACATTCCAAAGCAATCTTGCGGCTCCCATGAACCGTTATTGTCCCTTTGTGACCCGGCATCTTGAGCTGCAAATAGATATAACAAGGCCGTGCCATGAATTTGGCATAAGCCGGCCGCCCAAACAAGGCGTGATACGGGCTCCGGATCTTCACCACCTCAAAGGTTAGTGTCTCAGATCGGGAATCATGCTCGTCCCCAAAAGCCACCTCCAGGGCTATCTTACCAACAGGATATGTTGATTTGCCAGGCACCACACCATGGAACACCGTATTAGACGGTCTGAGATCCTTGTCTATTAGCCCCATACGGCGGAATGTCTCATAGTACAGGATGTTAATACTGCTCCCTCCATCCATGAGTACCTTGGTGAATTTATAACCTCCCACTGAGGGTCTACCACTAATGCCAACTGGCCCGGATTGTCAACCCGGGGGGGGGGGTGATCCTCCCTGCTCCACACGATAGGCTGCTCCGACCAGCGTAAATAACGCGGTACGGCCGGTTCAACAGAGTTCACTGCTCGCTTATGAAGTTTCCGGTCGCGCTTATCCGAGCTAGTTGTGAAAACAAGATACTGCCCGGTGTTCAACTGTTTTGGCTGGCTCTGATAACCCGACCGCTGCTGCTGTTGCTGTTGGTTGTAACCCCCTTGACCATTCTGATTATCCTGATTATTATTACCGCCCTAATTGAAACCTGAACCGGAAGCTCCATCGTGACCCGGCCCATGGAAACCGGATCCTGAGCCACCACCTGACCCACGGTCATACCGGAAGGCATTAGAGTTTTTAAATTCCTGCATAATGTAACAATCCTTCCAAAGGTGGTTAGCCGGCGCCTCCTTCGTCCCGTGTTTTGGGCAAGGCTGATTCAGCAAATAGTTTAAGCGATCCGGGTTAGGATTTGGAGCCCCATTACGATTCGCCGCTTTACCTCTGCGCCGCTGACCCTTGTCCTGCACATTAGTGTTAGCCACAAAGTCCATGCCGCCCTTACGCTTGCCTCCGTTTCCATGGCCCGCCGGTTTGTATTGATGCCCTTAGAGTTGCTATTCTTTTTTCCCTTCCCTGCTTCGTCATTGTCAGTCTCGGGATCCTTGGTACTATCAGAATCAGCATGCTTCACTAAAGCGGCCATGAGAGTTCCCATGTCATTACAGAACCGCTTCATACGCCCCAACTTCTGCTTTAGAGGCTTAAACCGGCAGTTGCCCTCCAGGGTTAAGATCGCAGAGTCAGCATTGATCCTGTCAGACGAGTGCAAGACTTCAGAA
This sequence comes from Triticum aestivum, assembly GCF_018294505.1. Lineage (NCBI taxonomy): Eukaryota > Viridiplantae > Streptophyta > Magnoliopsida > Poales > Poaceae > Triticum > Triticum aestivum. The sequence goes on from NC_057795.1 coordinate 73,983,084, forward strand.
ACGTGGCGTACCCAATGGGTTGTTGACTCTCCGTCCTCCTGAACACAAGCCGCCAAGTCTACTATGGACTTAGGCTGCTTACACGTATCTTTGAAATTTTGGATAAACCGGGTCCGCAACTGGGCCCATGAACTGATAGAATTAGGCGGCAGGCCCTTCAACCAAGTACGGGCTGTGCCTTCAAGCATCATGGTGAAGTACTTTGCACACGCGGTCTCATCCACATCCAGCATCTCCATTGCCATCTCATAACTCTCTACCCACGCTTCTGGAGATAAATCAGCGGTGTAATTCGGCACCTTGCGCGGGCCCTTGAAGTCCTTGGGCAGGCGTACATTGCGTAAAGCGGGGACTAAACAGGGCACTCCCAAGCTAGATGCGACCCCTGGCCCGGCAGAGGTGGTAGGACGAACCGGTGTAAGCTGATCCGCCTCGTTCTGTGCTGCTAACTCGGCCTCCCTTCGTGCCCGGGCCCGGTCCACTACATCCTGAGCATCGTGAACACCACCGGCCGGGTTATTGCCACGGGCCGCTTCACGGCCCCGCGCATTGCTTGATATGGCCGGTTCATCCAGGCACCTACTATAGCTCCGGCTTGCACGAGGTGTGGAATGAATCCGATCGCGGTTGTATGAATATGCCTCCTGTTGAATCAAAGCGGTCCGGAGAAGTACCTTAACCCGGTGCGTCTCTATTGCTTGCGGAGAGTCTCCTTCGACCGGGATAGCTTCTAATTGCGCAGCAGCTGTGACAAGATTGTCCATAGGATTAGAATAATGACCCGGAGGTGTCTAGACCGTTGGAGGAATCACAATGTTCTGCCGAGGAGGTTCCATCAGGCGGGGTTGGACCGTCGCTCCTGGCCCTGGTCCCTCGACCCGGTTTACCTCCAGGTGCCCCGGTAGATTACTGGTTCCAGCTCCCGGAGTGTGAAAGAGATTTCGAGGGTCGAACCCTAACGGCAGGTGTGATCTGTGCTTCCGTTTCAAGACTTCCTGTGATGTGTTCTGGTCAAGCATGAGCTTATAGGCCTGAGCGTCCAAAGCGGCCCGCTCTGCGGCCATCCTGTCTTTCTCTGCTGCCAGGTCGGCTTTGGCTTGTGCGATCTGCTCTCTCACCTTTGCAACCTCTGCATCATGGGCCTCCTGATCCGCCGGATTGGCCTCTGCCATAAGTACAGCTAGTGCATCAAACAGGTCAGACAGAACTTGAACCGGTGGGCGCACAAGGCCTCCTGCCCCTGCTGCCGCTGTCGCTGTTGATCCGGAGAACATTGCTGCTGCGATCGAGGAGTGATTCGCCGCCTGCGTACCGGCCATGAATATTCCAACCCGGTTGATCTGCTCAGGGGGGTCCGGAATACTGTCGCCATCAGAACAGCCCCTAATCTGGTCGCCTTGCAACTGGTACAATGATTCGGTCTCTCCGGTTGAGGACTCGTCACCGGAATAGACGACGGTCTTGCTACCGTATTCTGACTCGTCCCCATGCTCTCCTCCGTGGATGACTCCCATGAAGGCACGCTTAACGGCCGGTTTAACCTGGGTAGATCTCGCATGCTGAGCCGTCTCGACGAGGTCGGTGCGGATGTCCAGCTCAGGCCCAGGCTCACCAATCTTGCCGATAAAAACGTGTATGCCACCAAAGGGGACCCGGTACCCGTACTTGATCGAGCCGGCTTCGGGACCCCATCCTGCATCGTCGATGTAGAGCTTGCCGCGACGACTCTTGGTCATCCGGCCCACAGCATAGCCTTCGAGTCCTTTGAGCTTGCCCTCCAAGATCATCAAACCGTCGTGCGATAGCCCCACGGTGGGCGCCAACTGTCGTGGATTTGTCACGGCAGATGTCCTTGTGAAAGGACTTAGTCGTGGAGCCATCGCTACAGGTTAACTTGAAGGGGTTAAAGCGGACACAAAGACACAAGGGTTTATACTAGTTCGGCCCCTTCGATGAAGGTAAAAGCCTACATCTAGTCGTGATGGAATTGATGTGGTTTCGATGGCTAGGGAGCAAACAAGCTTGGCCTAGGCTCGAGTTGTTGTTGTCTGTCCTTGAACCGCCGCCGGGTCGTCCCCTTATATACACGGGTGATGCCCGTCGGTCCACAGAGTCCCACACCGGTTCATACTCGTATCCCGGTTGGTTTCTCTCTATTCCTAACTTACAATGCAAGTTTACATATCAAGCCGGTTTACGGCTACAGGTTCTAAACCGACTATAGGCCTTGGGCCTTCATCTGCTTAATCACCTTTATACTACTAATGAAGTTAACCCGGCCCAGGTAGGCCGGTTCACGCCCAGTGGTAATATCCCCAACAGAAAGCCTGTCAATGGCCTGCTTGTATATAGCCCATTTACGACCCGCTAATCACGGCCCATTACAGCCTATCGGAATTAAGCCTAGTAGCTTCATCTGGGCCGTCCAATATGATTCCAGCCCATTGTAACTTCCGGCCCATGTATGGCCCATGATGTATTTCAGCCCATACGAGGCCATTTGTAACTCTTGGTCCATTAACGGCCTGTGGTGAATCTGGCCCGCAATGAACAGTGTACCGCTTTATACCCATTAACGACCCATTATTCCATTGGGCCGATTCCAACCCATGTTATCTTTCGGCCTTCTCAAGGCCGATTTATTCTTGGGCTCATTTCCAACATTCGGTTACTTACGGCTCATTACAGACCTCTTCTGCTTGTGGGCCAAATTCAGCCCATGGTTACAATCGGCCCGTTTGCGGCCCGTTAATCCGTTTGGCCGTTTTCATAGCGTCATCAAATACGGTCGGTTAATGATGGCCCGTTATTGTCGGCCCATGAACGAACGATTCCAAATCTATCCCATTTACGACCCATAATGCGGTCTGTTATTGGCCCATGTTTGGCCCATCGATCATACGGCCCGTAGAAGGCCCATTGTTTCTACGACCCTTAGAAAGCCCATTGTTTCTACGGCCCTTAGAAGGCCCATTGTTTCTATGGCCCGTAGGAGGCCCATGGTAACTACAGTAAATATGTAGCCCATGGTTATTGTGGCCTAGTTTTAAAAAATAGGTTATTGCGGCCACTAGCAAACCGTGGAAAAAGAACTGCACTGACTACAAGCAAACAAATAAACAAGACAACAAGGCAATATATAAGCAAGCAACTTATGCCAGGCTATCATGGCTATTACAGATGTCACATCCACTGGCTATCAAAGTTCGCCACCAGTGCAAATACAGGGAACAAAGCAGCATATCATATACACTAGTCGTCAAAGTAGGCGACCGGTGCAAATAAACGCCGTAGCAAAACAAGTCCAGAACTAAAACCACTTCAGAAGAGATCAAGAAAAAATATCCTGGGTACCCATAATGCTGGCAAGATGCTTAGCAAGCTTATTGACTTTCTCTTGTTTGGCGCTTAAATCCTCCAGCACTTGTTGTTGCACTAGAAAGTATGCATCTGAATTCTGCAGGGACTTCCTCAGTCCTTCGGCTTCCTGCCGCATAACATCTGATCAATGTCTTTCAACTTGAAGTTGAGACTCAGGAAGCCGAACTGATTCAGGCAGCGAGTTCGAAAAGCCGGTTCCAGCAGTTGTAGCCAGTAACTCGAACACTACATCAAGACAAGACTTTGGGGTTGTCTCAGTGTCTGTAGTATAGTTTTTATCAGATTTCTTGGAGACCAACAGGGATGTCTCACTATCTTGAACCTTATCTGTATTACTTCCTTTACCATTGCATAACGGGGTACTCTTCTCCAATATTTTATCCACGTTCTAAAAGAGAAACAAACAAACACATCACAGGTTTACCATGTTGTATATGAAACTCATTTTGGTAAACCAGTTCAGTAGTAAGGTGGACAGGATAACAACATGAAACAAACATATATCTATGTAGTATGGTCACTGTATGGTCTATATCATTCTAGTTTATGTTGCCAAATCAAGATAGAGACAGTTTGAATCATATCTATTTAATACAAAGCAACATGGACAGAATATAAGTGTGGGAAACTACACAGCAATAACAACACTTGTAATGTGCATGGCATGAGAACATAACTGTTTATTCAATTGAAACTGAAATCAACCTAGAGCAAGTTACAACAGCAAACACGTTAAAGAAACAAGTTTAAAACATACCTATTGCGCCATTGGAGTTTCAATTGCATCCTTAATATTTGAAATTAGTTGGTATGAGTAAATACAGTGATGCAAGAGCAAAGTAGTAGGAACTATAGCTACGGAACCTGACCTGAGAACAATTATTCTTCTGCTTTAAGCGTTGACTTGGGGTTCGGAGTGGTGGTACTCGTGCTTTGGGCACTGAAGTTGCATTACTAACTACTCGTGTTTGGGTGCTCTGTGGTGGAGACGGTGCTGTGTCAACTGGAAATGGGTTACTATCTGCTAGAGTTGGGGTTAGAAGGGGTGTAGCTGGTTCTCTGTCCAACCGGGTAGGGGTACAATCTGCGTGAGTCTGGGTTATCTGTGGTGGGGCTGGTTCTTGGGCAAGTACAACCGTGGTTCTATCTGCATCGACAGGTAGCACGATCTTTTCTGAAGACCATGTTTTTACTCCCACATATACTGCCATCACCCCTCTAATTGAAATGGCTGATAAACAAGAAAAGTAATTGAATGTACAAACATTGTAAGATAGACAGGTGCAATGGATAGTAGGGAAGAAAATAGGGCATGCAATAATTCACATTTATGTTGTCTAACCAAACAGAATAGCAGGACATAATTTCACATATACGATGGCTGATTAAACAGGATAGCATGACATACTTCAAAATATGATGACTATGTAAATAGGATGACATGATATAACTATACAATGTGTCTATTAAAGTGGTTGGCATGCCATAAATCATAAACATGCCGTCGATGGAAACATGATGGCATGATATAATTCATGGATAGAATGACATAATTCAAAATATGATGACTATGTAAACATGATGACATGATATAACTATATTATGTCTTTAGAAAATGGGTTGGCATGCCATAATTCAGATACATGCTGTCTATGTAAACATCATGGCATAATATAATTCAAACATATGATTTATATACTAAGCAAGTGAGCAGAGGGCAATCGCATATATGATGTGTCAACTAAGGAGATGGCATGCAATATTGTGTATATGATGTAAAAACTAAGCATTACAATACACCAGATGCATGATATGAATAATATAACCCTGCCAAGTTTGAGCATACACCTCGGGGGACAATAGGACTGGTCATCTGCCTCTGAATCCTCCTCTGAAGAGCTATCTGTAACTAGCAAGATATCTGCTTCAGCAGGTAGCATTGTCTGCTCTGAAGACCTTGTTTTCACTCCAGATTTCTCCATCACCAATTCAAATGGCTGATGCACAGGAAGAGCAGTTGAACATAAAAACATTGTCAACAAATGCAATGAGAAATACAAAAAAAGGATGGAATGATATAATTCACATATATGACGCTTGGCTAAACAGCATGACATTGCATAATTCACATATATAATGCCTTGCAACAAGATAGCATTGCATAATTTACATATATAATGTCTTGCAACAATATGGCATTGCATAATTCACATATATGGTAATTAGACACTAAAGAGGTGGCATTCACACAAAGCATGTCTAAACTAAGCAAATGACATAGCAATGAAAGATACCATACACATGATATGAGTAACATAACCCTACCAAGTTAGAGCATGCACCTCGGGGAGGAAATAGGACTGGCCATCTGTCTTTGAATCCTCCTTTGAGGAGCTATCCGTTGCCAACAAGATATGCGCTTCGTCAGATAGCATTGTCTGCTCTAAAGACCTTGTTTCCACTCCAGATTTTTCCATGACCGTGTCGAATGGCTGATGCATAGGAAGAGTAATTGAATGTACTAAAATTCTTGACAAATTTAACACGTAATAAAAAAATGATGGCATGATATAATTCACATATAAGATGACTGGCTAACCAGGGTGGCATTGCAAAATTCACATATATGATGCCTGGCTAAACAAGATGGCATTGCGTGATTCACATATACGATAAATAAACTAAACAGATGGCATTCACACAAAGCATGTCTAAACTAAGTAGATGACATATTTGATGTATAAAGTAAGCAATGCAAGGCACCATATGCATGATATTACCAACATCAAAATGCCAAGTTAGAGCGAAGACCTCAGGGGTAAATAGGAGTGGTCTTCTCCTTCTGAATCCCCCTCAGGACAGTTATCTTCCTCTTGATTACAATCCGAAATGGGTGGAGGGGGGCTGCCTTTGCGCCCACCATGGAGCAACGTCTGCATGAAATTTTATTGTCACACAAGGCTCTTCTCTTTTGCTCTACATGTTCAGTTCCATTGTGTACAATAACTGACATGCATAGGAATAAAACATAGTCAGATTATGTAAGGAGTGCATGTACAAATCCAGAGTGATGGTAGCAAACTGTGGATAGACCCAAAATAAATGATAGCAGGCAAATAATAGCTTTAGTTAAAAAATACAGATAATGGCTCCTTTAATGTTTGTTTGCACCCAACATGAAACTCATAGTAGACACCCAAGATTAACCAGATAGTAGACATATAGTACTGATTGCTGCCCCAATATGTATCCCACAACCATTTAAAAACTCAAGTTTCAGCATTAGTTTGGATCTGACTCGGAGTCTAATAGGTGAACACGATGATAAAATAGCATGTCATCACATTAAGCGATGCATAACGTAAGCAGACATGGAAGAGTGTGACCTCTCTTGCGGACTCGTGTAGTCCTCAAGGTCATATGCTCAGTTGATGATGGTAATGCAGTTGTCGTGGCTGCCAGCGGCGGGGAAGAAGATCTGAGGCGGCAAAAGACAGTCCGGAGAGCGGATCCCTGCTGTGGTGAACCCTTCCGTCGTTGGAGCAACTGAGCTGGGGTGGAACATAGCGCAACAGGAGCAGGACAAACCACACAAGGTTTTCTTTGACACATATCTGTTACAGAAGTAATTGTGTAAGGGCTTGTTTGATTTTGAGGATTCTAACTATGCAGGGATAGGAAATAGATAGGAATAGGATAGGAATGCACGTGCAACGCATAGAATTTAAAAACACAGGATTTCTGACATTCTGGGTGTTTGGTTCACAAGAATTGGAAGATCATAGGATGCAAAGAAGCATGGTGAGATTAAGTCAAACCACAAGAAAATTTACGGTTATAATTCTATTATGCTACTATCTCTTAGCCTTGTGCTTCATGAATAGGAATTTGAAAAGGAGGACAAGTGGAAATTAAAATTCCTACATTTTTTCTTTCAAGGAGACACTAAAGGAACAAATCCTACAGCTTTCCTTTGCTGCATTCCTTTGAATCAAATGCATGAATAGTATTACCATAGGAAACATTCCAATTCCTATGTTTTTCCTTCACTCTTCCTTTCAAGCACTGGCGATTCTAGTAGGCAGGCTTGAGCAAGGAAAAGCCTACACTCCAAAAATGTTTTTGTGCTACTTCTACTACTTTGGACCGAGGTCACTGCCCTACTAGCTCAACTCCTAGGCCCATCGACAAATGCACAACTCAAACGCGCAGAGATAAATAATGATGGTGTTCAAGAGAGTACATCACGGATAGCTAAGTTGCCTGGTACCTCACTACTTGTCATATAGTAGGATAAAATAATCGTATTTCATGTTAGTACGTGTGCTCAGTGGACAATATATATAACATGTAGAGTAAAAAAGAGATGCAACAAGTGTACAACCTCTTTCGCAAAGCCATGTCGATCTCAGCGTGATTGGGTTGGTCGGTGAGGATGCTCTAGCTAACTTGGCTGTCGAAGGAGGGGAAGAAGATCTTAGGCGTCTAGAGATGGAGCCCTGGGTACTGCTCCGGTGTGATGGAGGGTTTCGTCGTTGGAGCAGCTCCGGTGAGTTGTGCGACACCAAGGCTGAACCAGGACAAGAGAGACAATGTTAACCTCAGTGGAATTATAATAGCATCTCCAATAGATGACGTAAAATACATAACCACAAAGTGCTAGATGTAAAATACATCAGCCGCCCATCTCTGAATTTAACTATTGAAACTGAATTTAACTGTTGAAACTGAACTTCCCTGTCAAAACTGAATTTTGCTGTCGAAACTGAATTTTGCTGTCGAAACTGAATTTTACTATCAAACTGAACGCACTAGTAGCAGAAAAGCAGTAGCAGCAGCACGTCCGAGAGCCGGGGCAGCTGGTCATGTAGCAGCGTCAAGGTGAGGCTACACGTCAGTCGACTCACATTTTCATCTCCGGTTAGTCGATTTGCCAGCCGTTGGATAGAAATCAAGGGCCTGCAGTTCATCTTCAACCTTCACTCCCCTAAGCCGCCAGCCACCACCGGCCAAACCGGCGCTGCCCACCGCCCGCGGCCGATGGTGCGCCACCCCACCCGCCCCAAAACCACTCCCCACCGCCGATCCGCCGCCACCCCGGCCATCCCTCTAGGCCCCCTCGTGCTAAGCTTTTCCTCTGGCGATCCCCATGCCGCCACCCCACCACCGCCGGCGACGACCGCCCCCACCCTGAACCCTAAGATAGATAGTGGGGTACCTCTCTAGCGAGCCCCCCTCCCTGCTCCGGCTGGTTCTTGCTTAACTCCGGCGAGCTCCCCCCTCCTGAAAATCGACTGGCCCAAAAGTCGATTCAGTCGACTGAAGTGTAGCCAAATCGGAGCAGCATCACAAGCAAGAGCAAGAGCGAGAGCAGTAGCGCGAACAAGAGCAAGAGTAAGAGCAATAGCATGAGCAGACCAGGCCGGGGACAGAGAGCAAGAGCAAAGCAGTAGCGCGAACAAGAGCCAAAGCAGCAGCAACTCCTACTAATGTGGATGTCACCGCCGAGGGAGTGATGCCATGGAGGAAGTGGCTGGCGACCCGCCGTGGATGGAGCTGCGCCATGTCGGCTCGGGACCAAGCGTCGGCATCACCGTGAGATCAAATCAAGAAGAAAATGCGGCGATTAGTGTACAACCTCTTTGGTGGCGCCGATTAGGCCTCGGCTTCATACGAGGTAACGGTGATGATGCCGCTCTTCCGATGGTGCAGGTAAAGACAGCGGTGTGGGAATGGAGGTGGCGTGAAAGACGAGGGGAACATCGGGGCAGCTCCTTGGAGGTGGAGGATGGGGTGGCTGAACCGGGGGGACGACGAGATCAACGATGGATCCTCATCTAGTACGATGGATGAGGGACGTCGAGGTGTTGCTGTGGACAACGTCGTCGGGGACGAGGCTCTGGTTGAGTGGCGGACGGAGGAGGGTGTGGGGTTTTGCGTGTTTTCGTGGCCTTGGTGTACGAATGGGTGGGCGGATGGGATAGGAGTGGGGAACCATGGCTTAGGGATGCGCTTGTCCAAAATGTGGGGTAAGTTACGAAAGTACCCCCACCGATTTCAGCTAGGTGGTTCTTTCGGTTCAGGGGTATCACGGGCATTTCACGTGTCGGGATTTCGCAGGAGGTGGGAATTTTCACGCACGTTGTAATTTTGGGATAGCAAGGCGCGGGTTGAGATGGAGGGAGTTTTCGGAGCACAACGAGACAAAGATATATCTTAAATATTTCGGGGTAACAAGGCGCGGGTTGAATAGGTTGGAGTATCGCAACATGATAGACAGAGATGCTAGCTTGAAATTTTGGCATAACAAGGCGCGACTTGAAATTTCAGGAGAACAAGCTTAACGTGTACCAAAAAAAAGATAATTCGCACCTCATCACTAGAGAGAGCCATGTCCTGTTTTACTATATTACTAGAAATGTATTCAAATACAAAAAAAACTAAAAAAATCGGGACAACAAACATAACGTTTACAGTACCAAAACAATTTGCACTTCCCTCAACAATAAAAAAACAATTGTGTTGTCTAGCATATGGACTAAATTTGATTACATTTTCCCTATTTGAATGGGATTGTACTCGGGTTAGTTATACAACCATCTAAATATTATCTTCACAACACATGACATGAATATAGGAGAAGTAAATTCCTATATGAATACAAGCTACATGTACATACGATCTCAAATTCAAATATATGTATCCATTTTATGTTGAATTCAAATCATAGTACATGTATGCTCTAGCTAGATGTCCAGAATCTAAACCATGTATGATACTACATACAATGTGTTTAACTCGCACAACACACACAAACACCATTTAGACTAGTAAGGTACACGTGCATTGCACACATGAGATTTGGCAACCAAATTATGAAATAAATGCCACATTATAGCATGTAAGCTTTGAGTCATATATGCATGATGTAGATGTTCGTTTAATTCTTATAGTTCATTTCATTCAAAATCATCTAGTTTTTATAAGAAAGCTAACTATTTTAAGATTCATGGAATTGTGCGTTGTAAAGCATAGAGTAAAAACAAATAATGCAAATCATGTAGAAAAACATTTGGGTAATTCTGATACGGAAGATTCTAGAATAAAGAAGAAGTGCTTGTGTTTTGAGGTTTGTGCATTATGCTTAAGTTCAACCATGGAGTCATCTAGATTGTACATGTGGCAAAATCTGGTGGAATATAGATGATATCCAACAGCCAGTAGTGCGCAAATTTGCCATCTCTGCACCATCGGATTGGCTTCATCCAACGACCATCTTTCAAAGTTAAAGTTATCCGCAGACTATATAAAAAATATAAAATATAATATATAGGGGGTATGGATATAGATATGTGATGCGAAAGCCACCCATCATCTCCAATTAGAATAGTGTGTCCATGCACGGATGCAATATGGCCAAACATGTCTGCCATCAGTATCTCAAATTCAAATTAGTCTGACCTTGTTCAATGTGTATATAATACAACATGCTCGTTTCCAAACCACACCGCGCATATCTCAGTTATATTCATGCATGCATGGGTTTCAAACATCAAGATCTCTTATTCAAAGATTTGAATTCAACTTTACATTGATTATGACCTCACCTAGTCTTTTACACCCACATAGTCGTCTTCTCTTTACAATTGTACCAGCTTTCTCTCGTGCATGCAAGCACACACACTACCAGTCAGCATTATCCATCGCACACATGCAATCTTTTTCTTCAGGTCGATCTCCCATGCATGCACACACACACACACACACACACACACACACACACACACCTGCCCCTCTCCATCATACCGGGCATTCTTTGGGCTGTTTAGCTTGTAACTAACTTTGACAAAGGTTGCCACACCTAAGGTTAGGCAAGTTTGACTAACTTAGGTGAGTGTTTGGTTCAAGCCACACCTTAGGCTAGCCACACTTGAGCCCCACATGTCATATGCACAAAAAGTGTGGCAAGATTTCCTTAGGCTTGCCAACTTGTGGCTCTCATTTTGATGAACTAAGCTTAGGCAAGGTTGGAAAAAATATGTGGCAAAGTGTGGCAATGCTAGGCCTAGAACCAAAGAGCCCCTTTATCTATCATGTGCATGCGCAACGATCGATGTTCCTCTATGTGTGTGTATATATAGCTAGGTCTTTCACAGTTTTCCACACAAACCGATCAATCTATATATCTAGTGAGGTCTCACCCTCTTTCCCACGTCCACATCGATCAATCTATACCTCTCTATATATGATTACATAGCTAATACACCCACATTAATTATATATCCAACGTCCCCCTCTCATCATCCATGCCTTCCGCTTCATCTCTCAGATGTGCGCATAGTGGCGAAGACAGGGGGCAGCCCTGCCCCCCCTAACATCACTATATATCGAGGCTAATATGAATGTGATCATTAGACAATTGCTGGTAAAATGGTTTAAGTTGATGAATTGGCCCTCCTTGTAAAGGATTAGCAATGCTTGGCCCCCTAGCTCATTTATTTTTCATGGCTCCGCCACTGCGCGCAACAACGCACATTCTCGCCCCCTCTCTTTCAATCTGATGCGTGCAATGCACGTGTACCTTACTAGTACTTTGAGTATGTGCAAAACACATAAATTAGAATTCCATTGACACGCTACACAGTGTCTTACAGTTCATGAAGCCATGTGGCACATGTGGAGGCATTGTCGTGATCTCCTTGTGTGGATTGATCACAGTGACGTGTTGCTGGTTCCAGAAGAATGTACTCATCCTCTCTGAGGCACACTGGCGGTACATGCACGAAGCGAAGATGTGCACGCACGCCATGCACACACTCATTCCCTTGCACGCACACACGAGTACACGGGGGGACGTATTTTTGTACGAAGATCCACCCCATGTGATGACGCGTGTAAAGTCCTTCACTTCATTGATGGTCAATTAATACAACGCATGCAAAATTAGTGGACGTGAGGGAGGAAGAAAGACATTACTACTCCACTGCATGCATGCGAGTAGTTAAATCATGGGCTGCTACTTCCATTGGTCTCCTTCGTATTTTGTACCAATTTTTGACCATATTTCTAAGTAACATAATATTTATGCATGTCATAAAAAGTGGCACAAAAAAAGGGGGCCAATAAACCAGGACGCAGGCAGCATGATCAATTTTTGCCAGGGCTACTGTTGGTGGCCTTTGTATTTAAATATGGACGGAGTGGAGTAGTACTATCTTTATCTTAGCCTCGTAGGGCTCTCCCAGTGCCTAGGCTCGCCTCCCTACCTCACCCACCGGATCCTGCCATGGAGAATCCCTTAGATCCCAGGATCCTGCGAGCTGCCCTCTCGCTGCGGCCCGCAGCACTGCCTCCTTTGAGAGAAACCCACATGTGTTTTAGAGGGGATCCATTGCTCTGGAATCACAAACCGGTGGCGCCGGAGGACATGCCAGGGCTGCATTTCAGGTGTTGGGCAGCAAGGGCAAATCAGATCAAGGAAGCGTCGCATCGATTGGAGAGAAGTTCCAAGGAGCTGCGCCTGGCGTAGCACAAGGCGGAGGCACAAGTCAATCTCAGGGGAGAGATGTTGAGGGATGTCAGCATCTGGCAATGTCGTGTTGATTTCGAGCTAGGGTTAATGGTAGAGATCATATTCACGGAGTCAACTGCGGAGGAAAGAACGCACATGCCTGCGCAATGGCATGAGCAGCCGGTGCAACTGTTCAAATGGGCGGTAGGAGAAGCCAAATCCCAGGACCAGTTGCGGTGGTGCTGCTAGGCATGCATCATAGGCGAGGTGAGCTGCCCTCCTTCCCCACCAGCGATGCAGTGACCTAGTTGGTTGTTGCTGTAGTGAACTTCGAACTCCATGCCAGTTTGCAACCTTGACAATCACTCCATCTATATGTATTGTATTCCTGTGAAAATACTTGGACATTTGGAAAAAGATGGTAATTGATTTATCACTAGTTTAAGAATGCTTGGTCGGGACAATCAACCGAAGCCACAACTAGAAGTCTCCATCACGTAATACTTTATGGTAGGTCGCACCTACAAATGGTCAGTCGAACCCGCGTCTCACCGAAGGGACACGCATCGGCTTGGTCTAACATGTACGACCATTTACATCACTAACTTGTGCGACCGCATTTGAGTAGTGTAGTACTCCCTCTATCTCAGTTTACAAGTCTTGCATGTGTACCTAGGTCGTTAATTTGACCAACTTAATAACAAGCATACATTATGAAAATATATCATTACAAACTTCAAAGATTCCATTTTTAATGATATATTTTTTATGTTAAACAATTTATTTATATAAGTTACATTGACGACCTAGATACACGTGCAAATGTTATAAAGAGAAATCACCATGTGAATTCCCTCAATTTAAATAGATCAAAAGATCTATGCAATTTATCTAGTTGAGGTTTTAAAAATTAAATGACATGCTGGCATGATGACATGATGCAATGCAAAAACAAAAGAGCAAGCACAAAAGAAACACACAACGATAGCAAAATAACTGGGCGGCATCTAGAGCGTCGGTCTTGGGGCATCACAACACTCCACCACTACAAGAGGATCTCGTCCCGAGATCTAGGATGGCACCGGAGGGAAGCGGAAGAGCAAGAGAGGAGGTAAAACTAAGGTGCTTCTTCGACAAATGAGTGAAAGCAAAGAACCTTGAGAGGTTGAAAAGTTAAAAGAAAGAACACAACGGAGTTGAACACAATTGAGAGAACTGCGGTAGAAAAATAGAAACAAGGAACGCCATTTGAACCTTGGAGGTTGCAAAGCTATGAATGACGAGTACAATGGACAAGAAGGAATTGGAACCACTCTGGTTGAAACGAGATAAACAAGGAACAAGGAAGATCAAATTTGGACACACTCTGGTTGAAAAGAGATGCAAGACTTGATAAGATGAAAAGAACTTGAAGAGGTGACACAACACTTCGGTTAAATGGATAAGCATGAAAAGAACACGATCCTCAATACGAGAAGAGGAGTGAAGAGAGCAACATCACAAAGCCTCTGGAAGAAAGAATAGAAGATAGATAATTGGAATAACAGAATGGAGAAGGAAATGTCAACTTCTGCCACAAAAGAACATGGAAAGCACCCTTCCAAGAAGGTTATAACGGAGTTGTTGGAAAACCAACAACGAAAATGAATAAGCTTGTAGTGGGCTTATGGAATACTTCTCAAAATTGAGGTGAAATTCTGCCACTACGGAAACAAATAATATAATTGATAACACCGACGAGATGAAAAATTTCTTCCACCAAGATGATAAAGAGATAACTTGGATCATTGATAAGCACCACAATAGCAACATTCCTTAGGGAAGGCTTTAGGTGACACAAGATAACTTCCAACGAAGCAATTATGATGGGTTGAAACAACTCATGATTGAAGAGAAAATGACTGTTTTAAAATATCTCATTCTTGACAATTTGTGAATCATGGAACATGAAGAGAAATTGTCAAGGATGACATAACACCATCTCGAAAGATAAGATAGAAGGAATTGCACTTCAGAATGCAAGATGAAGAATGCTTGAACGCCTCAAAACAAAACATGTGTTGAGCACCATGTTTATTTTTTTAGTATAGCTTGGTGGGTCATAACTTCGAGAGAAATCTTGAAGAACAATTGAAGAATGAAAAGAATCCTTGATGAACCACCATGTTGAGCCTCCATGAAGAACTTCGGTAATAACAGGATGATAGAAAGAAAGAGAAGTTCAAAACACAAGGTGAATCCTTGCAATGATTTACATGGAGCTTCGCGATGATATAACCGAGAAAACTTGGAACTCCGGAAAAGAAAAGATGAAGCATCTCGAACCGAGAAATGTGACATGATGAACAACTCTGGAAAGAAGAAACTAGACCACTTGGATGAAACAATAATAAGAATTACGTTATTCGTATGCTTCACCAATTTAAATTGATGACAAGCAATGAATTTGGCATACTACTTATTCTTCTTGAGGGATTAAGGATAGAGATAGAGCAAACTTGAGAAGGTATTGATGGAAGCACCGGTGGGATTTGGAAACAACAAATGAATTGATATGATAACGAAGGAAGTGAAATGTTGAAAGAACCACCGTAAGAATTGAAAATGAAAGTAACAAAGGCACAAATCACCGGGAAGAATTGGAAAATGAATGAAGATACTTGAGGGGATTTAGATACATGAGAACGAAGAGATCATGAACTGATTAGAGGGTATTTGAACGATGCACCGGTAAGATTTGGAGAACGATAGCTACACGCTGAGAAAAGAAAATTATGATATGATGGCCTTCGGAGGAAAGAAATGAAAACAACTCATGAAATGCTCCGAATGGGTGAAAAGAATTCTCACAATCGAAAACAATTACGAGAGGATGGCATCAAGCTTGAACTACGCATCTTTGGAAGAACGGGTAAGGATTTAAGAGGAACTCTTCTTTGGTCTTCAAAATCCGAGAATGACGACGAGAAACACCACCATGAATTGTTGAGATACTCCGGGAGAATGAAAAACAAAAAGGTTGAGCCAACAATGAAAAAAATAATTTTGAGATCGATCTTGGAAAATAGCTGACTGATGAGATTCATTCTTACGTCAAACTTGGAAATGAATTTGTGAATGGCTCCTGATAATTAGAAGAGTCAGGTAAGATCCTGGGAAAAGACCTGTGGGTTAGGGCCCACTCAAAAGAAAACACCGTTGAACAATTTTGAAGAGAGATTGCACCGGTTCAATAAAATGACTTGAATGAGATAATAATCTCAAAATAGCTTGAACGGATTGATAATGGAGACACAAATCTTCTAAGATATCCTCGGCACTTCGGATATGAAGAGAGAGAGGTGAACGATTATGAGATGCACCGGCATGGGATAGCATTTAAACGAGGAAAAGGATATGATCAACATTGAAAGCTTGAGTTAAATCCACCGGAGAAGAAAAGAGACGAAGAATAATAAACTTGAAGCTCCGTTAGTATCTTCCTGAGAATCACCGGATAAAAACATTGAGGAAAAAGAATGGAGAGACTTCCCATCAATAAAATGGATACCCGATTAACAAATCTGAGTCCTTGAAGTTAAGGGTGGGAGGGCGGGAAAACAAAGGCAACTTGGGGCAGATGGAATGGATACCGTTGAGAAAACTTAGAATTGATCTTGCGGATGTTGAGATGATCGGATCCACTTGAAGAGAAGCATGCCGGTTGGAAAAGAATTAACATGACAACCTCAATGATCAAGAAGGATTAGCACTCCCATAGAAATATGAGAACATACCGTTGAGAAAACTTAGAATTGATCTTGCGGATGTTGAGATGATCGGATCCACTTGAAGAGAAGCATGTCGGTATGGATCAACACTTGACATCGAAGCAACTCGAATACCACAACTCAAAACAAAACAAAGGATTTGGCTTGCAGAATAAGCCGGAACAAACATATGATAGAGATTCCATCCGAAGTTTTCGTGGTGGGGCCCACACGGGCTCGATCGTATAGCACCATCATGTACAAGGCAGTGCACATGACATACGAAGCGTCCCCGAACCAGCATAGCCAAGGGTTCTTTAAGACACAACGAGACCACTGTAAAAACGACCGTGGATAGGCGGACCATTAGACGTCGAACCCCAATGTCATATCATGCATATGTCGGAAAGAAAAAACTAGAGCTACTTGAATTCCCACCTATAAAACTCCCGAAACTTTCTGGTTATGCAATCTGGTGTTGGGGATACAAGGGAAGCAATATATATCTCACCCAAAACTAACAATCCCTACATCCAAGTTGTATCCATCCGTCAACACATAACCAAGAAACCTTCGGAAATCGTGTACCTCAACCTTCAAAAAGCATCCGTTATACAAGTTATGGCAATACTCCCGAACTCCCCACTACTGGGTGGCGACGAGGTTATCTCACCAACAACTTCATAAAAGAGATTTTCAATGTCGGCAAAACTCAGGTATTCCAGAACTACAACGATAAAATTATGACGACAACACCTCGGAGCTCAACTCCTCGGAACACTGCCACAACCCCTAAATGTCAGGAGGCACCAAGAACAATGTTCTTGTCATAAGAATATCAGAACGATCCCAAGATACCCGCGTGATCGTAAAAAAAATTAGTGAAATTTGAGGACAGGAAAGTCAAAACATCTACGTCAGGAGACCTCACCAGAGCGACGAAGGGGCTGAGGAGTAAAAATAATCCTACTCTCCGATATATATAATCCTAAGACTCAAAACATTTTTGTTCTAGACTCAACAACGCCAGCGATTCGATCAAGCAGGGGGCTCCTAAGTCGGGGATGGCTCTGATACCAACTTGTAACACCCACGATGCGGCTATATCTCCCACGTGTCGAAGCACGACTTAGAGGCATAACCGCATGGTGGTTTTGTCGCAAGAAGGGTCATTTTCACACAATCCCATGTAATGAATAAGAATGGGATAAAGAGTTGGCTTACAATCGCCACTTCACACAATGAACATATAATTCATACATCATTCAGAGCACACACATAGTCCGACTACGTACGAAGCCAAAAGAAAAGAAGATAACCCAACTGCTAGATCCCCGATCGTCCCAACTGGGCTCCACTACTAATCAACATGAAATGAAACATAGCAAAGACCAAGATCTTCATTGAGCTCCCATCTGAGCTTGGTTACATCACCTGCCCTGGTATCATCGGCACCTGCAACTGTTGTGATAGTATCTGGTGAGTCACGAGGACTCAGCAATCTCAAAACCCGCGAGATCAAGACTATTTAAGCTTATGGGTAGGAAGTGGTAATGACGTGGAGTTGCAGCAAGCACTAAGCAAATATGGTGGATAACATACGCAAATAAGAGCGAGAAGAGAAACAACAAAACGGTCGAGAAACTAGAAGTGATCAAGAAGTGATCCTGAAACTACTTACGTCACACATAACCCAAACCCGTGTTCACCTCTCGGACTCCGCCGAAACGAGACCATCACGGCTACACACACGGTTGATGCGTTTTAATTAAGTCAAGTGTCAAGTTCTCTACAACCGGACATTAACAAATTCCCATCTGCCACATAACCGCGGGCACGGCTCTCGAAAGTTTATACCCTGCAGGGGTGTCCCAACTTAGACCATCACAAGCTCTCATGGTCAATGAAGGATATTCCTTCTCCCAGGAAGACCCGATCAAACTCGGAATCCCGGTTTACAAGACATTTCGACAATGGTAAAACAAGACCAGCAAGACCACCCGCTATGCCGACAAATCCCGATAGGAGTTGCACATATCTCGTTCTTAGGGCACACCGGATAAGCAAAGCGTACAGGTAACGACGTAACCCAAGTTGCCAAGGAATGGTCCCGCATGGTGCTCTAGTTTGGACCAACACTCGGAGGAGCACTGGCCCGGGGGGGTAAATAAAGATGACCCTTGAGTCTGCAGAACCCAAGGGAAAAAGGCTTAGGTGGCAAATGTTAAAACTAAGGTTGGGCCTTGCTGGAGCAGTTTTATTCAAAGCGAACTGTCAAGGGGGTCCCATAAATCACCCAACCTTGTAAGGAACGCAAAATTAAGGAACATAACACCAGTATGACAGAAACTAGGGCGGCAAGAGTGGAACAAAACACCAGGCATAAGGCCGAGCCTTCCACCCTTTACCAAATATATAGATGCATTAATTAAAAAAGAGATATTGTGATATCCCAACATAATCCTGTCCATCATGGAGCAATCTTCAACTTCACCTGCAACTAACAATGCTATAAGAGGGGCTGAGCCAAAGCGGTAACATAGCCAAACAACGGTTTGCTAGGAAGGGTGAAAAGGTTAGAGGCTGACATGGCAATATGGGAGGCATGGTAAACAAGTGATAGGTAGTGTCGCATAGCGATAGAATGAAGCAACTATCAAGCAAAGATAGAAGTGATATCGAGGGTAATGGTCATCTTGCCTGAGATCCCGCAAGGAAGAAGAACGAGTCCAAGAAGAAGACGAACCCACGTAGTCGAACGAATCCTCACAACTTCAGAAGGAAACCGAAGCTAACGAGAGAAGCAAACTGGAAAGAAGCAAACAACATGGTAAACACACAAGCATAATCATGGCATGATGCACAATCAAGTACGATGCATGTCCGGTTTAATGAGGCATGGCATGGCAAAGTGCAACAAACTATACTACAAGTTAAGTGGAGCTCAATATGCAACGAGTTGCATATTGACAAGACACCACATTCGAGTTACTTAGTTCGCTCTCGTTTAGGAACAGAACAATATTACATGTTGTTATAAACATGGCAAGAGGTGAAACATAATTAAACTACCTATCTAGGCAAGTTTAAGTGAGGACGGAAACAACAAACAACAATTCTGGAAAACCCCATATGTTATTTAGCAATTTAACGCAAACAACAATTTTAAAAATTTAAATTGTTGTTATCATGATGTGGATGACATATGCAAGTTTTATGCAATTTTATGAAAAATGTTGACATGAGCATGTTATGAAGCATTTGGTCACCATGGCGGAACGAAAGGGGTGCCACGGCAATGACAACGGAAATGGTGCCACGGCAACATTCCGATGATCCGACAACTCATTGAGATACCGGTGCAAAAGAGCAAGTGTGCGGATGTTCAGAACATGCAAAAGATGGTGGGGTGATCCCGGTTACCGGGTTCCCACGGGTCGACGGCATGGCAAACGAGGAGGAACGTGCATGAAGCAAACGGGCACGATGCAAACACGGGCATCTCAAACAACACATGCCTTCGGTCCAGGGTTGATCGTCTCGGGTTATACCTTTGAAGCATGCATTTTCGGAGCGGTTCGGGTTCGGTACGATGTAGAGGAAGTAGTCGTTCTCGTGACGGTAGTGGAAGTAGGGGTACACGGCAGCGGCGGTAGTTGTTCAGGGTCTTGGCGGGTCATCGTGGAGGGGCTTGCCGCATCGCCGGGCGTAGTCGTACACTTGGTCTTGTCAGATGCACGACAACGGTAGTGGAACTTGGCGCTTGAGGTTCGAATACCGGGTCGGACGTGCATCCGTTCAGTCAAACTTGGCGCATCCGGGTCGATTACTTGGCAAGTCCGCACGTAGAGGTACTTGGCGAAAAATCCTGGAGACGATGTGTCCGCATACGGTTCTTGGCGGCGTTCTTGCTGGTCCGAAAGAAGCAAGACAGGAGGCCAGGGCAGGGACTTGGCGCTGGTCGATGTGGGCGAGCGGAGGCGCATCCTCCTCCCCGCTCGAACAAAGCAGAGGCGGGGCAGGGGGCTTGGACATGTAGAGGTGCTGGAGGTGACGAGCTCCTGGCCGAGCAGAGGACTCGGGCGCGGAACTTGAGGGGACGAAGGCAAAGGGAAACGCGGCGAGGCGGATGACAGCGGCTTGCTCACCGGCACAGCTGGAGGCGGAGGTCACCTGTGCCGGCGCATGGTGAGGTGAGGAGGAGGCGAGATGGCGCGGCAGCGGCCTGGTTCTGTGGTGGCTGGCGGCGGAAGCATGCGACGACGAGGAGGTAGAGGGGACGGGACGAGGGCGCGGCTACTGATGGAAAGGGGGCGCGACGGCGGCGAGGAGGCCGATGGGGCTCCGGCCTGGTTCTCTTCTCCGGCGAGGGCGGAGCGCGGGTCTCGCACTGGAGGCGCGCGGATGCGGGAGCGAGGGGATCGGGCGCGATGCGGGTGTGTGAGTGGCGGCGGTGTGGGAGGATGAGAGGGAGAGATCGAGAGGAGGGGGTCGAGGCTAGGGTTAACAGGGCACCGACTGGGCTGCGGATGGGACTTGGAGGCTGGGCCTAGGAGGCTTGATGGGCTGGTTGCAACTTCGGAGCAAAAACGCCAACCTTCTCGCTATTTCCCACCTACAGAAAAATAGACAGAAGGAAATAGGAAGGAAAGAAATAGCTAGGGGTTTTGGAAAATGATGAAACTTCTCCTACAGAGTCTAAGAATTATACTTAGCCCAAGAAAAGAAGTTTCACGCGATATGGAAGAGTTTAATTCAAACTCATTTGAATTTAATTCAAATGGTTTGAACTAGGACGAGGTTTTAGGAGTGCCCCAAAATATCGAGACTTTAGGAGGAGCCTCAATAAAAGAGATAAGAATTGTCGGCAAAGTTTGAGGCAAGAAATTGAGATAGAAATGCATGGAACTTAACTGCAGGTGTGTTATGGTGGCAAAGTTTATGGAATATTTTTAATATAGCTCCCTAAATATTAGGAGGATATGTTATAAAGAGAAATCACCATGTGAATTCCCTCGATTTAAATAGATCAAAAGATCTATGCAATTTATCTAGTTGAGGTTTTAAAAATTAAATGACATGCTGGCATGATGACATGATGCAATGTAAAAATAAAAGAGCAAGCACAAAAGAAACACACGGCAATAACAAAATAACTGGGCCGCATCTGGAGCGTCGGTCTTGGGGCGTCACATGCCTCTAGGGCATATTTCCTTCAGAAATGCCCTCCCGCGCGTGACGAAGACTTAACGAGCGGTGGTAACGGCCGTCTGGCCTCGGTCGTTTGCCCTGGTCACGTGGTTCCGACAGGTGTGCCCGAAATGTCAGATTTTCACCTAGTCACGGCTCACAGCTCGTTTATTGTGTTTTGTTGTTCACTTGCCATAGAAGTGGTGGTCTTTCGTGATTTTTGACAAAAAAGGTACTTTTGAAGTACCCTAGCCATAAATGTTGTGGTTTTGAGCAATTTACTGCCATATGACGGATTGACGGCCGACACGACCGCGTTGGTAGAACTGAACCATGCGGTGTTCGACACTGCCATCAAGTTCAATGATAGCTCGGTCCCGGGGATTAAGGGGTGTGACACTATCCTATTCGCCCCACTGGGGGGAATATGTGTTGATCCCATGGCTCAAGAGCAACATCATCGGTATCGGGCACCGAGTGAGAATATCTTTTAATCACAGGGTCCTCGTCGTTTTCCCTTGTGCGAACTCAGCCGGTCAATGGTAATGTTCTAGTGGACAACAACAAAATCAACACTATATACAGGGTATTATTCACACTTTTTGTCCGCGAAATTCTATCTGTTTTGCCCTGAATTCGACGGGAGTTTTTCTTGGCGAAACTTTTTATACAAATGCATCATAAGGTCAAGTTTGTCTCAGAAAAAGTTCGGTTTTTTTACTTCCTTTTAGAATTACTAATTTTTTCCATATCAGATGCATATACACCCGATAGCCAAAGGGTATTTTCCATGCCGACGCGCCCTACTTGTCAAAAGAAACTGTGGAGTTAAGATTGAAAAAAAAGGAGTAACAAGCCATGGAGGACTAGTTTCTAGATACATATAGGTGCCAAACTAGAAATTGTGGCATTATTAGTATAGTTAGTCAGCCGAGTAAATGCCAGTTGCCACCCAGGAAACCTTGTCATCAAGGATAAAAAGGATCAATCAGTACTAGTAAGGCCGGTGAGATTCGGTCATGTATATAAAAAGTAAACCATGCACATGTACAGCCTGCAATAGTACAATCACTGTTGGGCTGTAGAGGGTGCTGGGACAGGTCAAATATATGTGTGGGACTTTGTATTGGACATGACTATGCAACATGCCCACATGCATTATCCAAATAGTCTCTATCTGACACCTCAAAATACTTAAAACTGGACCCTCAAAAAAAAACTTAAAACTGGAAAATTATTTATGGAAATTCTCTTGGAGCAAAGTTTGACCGCTATGCTTAATCTTTTTTGAAATTTTAATATGCAGATAATGGCACTCCCATCTACTTACTACGACCAACAAATTTAGCCACTTAATTGCCGCATTCGATGCTAAGTTTATGTGAAATTAGTCATCCTATTCTCGCAAATAATAGTAGGGCATGAGGTTATCAGCTAAAGCAAGGTCAACCGTGTAACATAGGATTCTGATTTCTTTGCACCTTCATCTATTTATTTATTCTTGGCATGCCATCCATCTAGTTTGTATCCTGAACAGTGCCAGAGCAATAAAAAAAGGCCCTTCATAAAAAAGTAGGAGTATCTCTTTTCAGGGCGTGGCTATGTGCTGCCCGCTGCCCACCAAGGCTTGCCTGCAAGAGCACCTGTCGCGCTGGCCTAGTAACCACACGCCATCTGACCTCATTTTATTTTTGTGTCTTTTCTTCCGTTTTTATTCACCTTTTTGTTTTTGTTTTTATTTTTCCTTTTCCTAAATTTTTTATATTAAAAAATTCTTTACATAATTTAAAAAATGTTAATCATGCATTTGAAAATGTTAAAATGTGTATAGAAAATGTCTGTCACATTTGAAAATGTCACACATTTAAAAAAAGTGTGCATGACATTAAAAAAAGTTTATACAGCGTACACAAAAATTCTCCTATTTAGAAAAGAATCTTTCATACAATCAAAAACACGTACGTTACATTTCAAAAAATGTTCACAACTTTCAAAAAAAAAATTTATCACATTTAAATAAAAAGTGCATACAACGTAATAAAAAAATTGCGTAATGCGGAAATAATGTTTGGCACAGTTTTAAAAATGCACGTGACATTTAAAGAAAAGTCCCAACAATTAAAAAATGCTCATGATATTTTAAAAAGTTTGTAGAATGCAAAAACAAAATTCCTGCAGGTTCAAATTTTTTTTTATTTACATTAAAAAATGTAGGTGACATTTTGAAAAAATATTCACGTGTTTCTAAAAAATGTTTATGGAAATTGTAAAAGCGTTTTATAGAATGTAAATATATAGTTTTATAGTTTCAAAAATTGTTTTATGCCATTAAAAAATGTTTCACGTATGCACTAAAAATGTACATTGTGTAATGAGAGAAAATAAACATGTGTTTAAAAAGTAAAACCAATTAAATCTACAAAAAAAAACAAGAGTGAAGCCAAGAAAACTGAAGAATGCAAAGAAAACAAAGGAAACCAAGGAAAAAACTAAAAGTAAAACGAAGAAAGAAAAAAAATCGAAGAAAACCGTTATAAAAAATGGAAAAAAAGAAAAACATAAGAAAATCAGTGAACAAACAAAGAAAAAGTAAAACGAGAAAAAAAAGGAAGAAAACCGAAGCACAGCGAGCGACCTACAGCGACACACGAGCGCATGATATAAGACCCTAAGGCGCTCGTTCCTATTATATTTCTGGCGAGACATAGCCCAGACGCTCTTTTACGGGTGCAACTAGATGATGGGCCCAATTTGCTGCCCCCGTATTTATTTACTTAAAACAAATAACCGCCCAGCGAACGAACCTGTGGTTCAGATGGTTAGGTGAACAGTGGTATCCCCAACCCATCAGGGTTTAAATCCTGGTGCTCGCATTATTCCTGGATTTATTTCAGGATTTCCGGCGATGCGCTTTCAGTGGGAGGAGACGTTCCCGTCGACGACGAGGCGCCTACGGTGGCTTCGTAAATCTCAAAGGTGCTCATAGGGGTAGGGTGTGCGTGTGTGCGTTTATAGGGATGAGTGTATGCGCGTGTATATAAGTGCTTGTGTCTGTACTGATGCTCAAAAAAAATAACCGCCCCCGAATAAGGTATTTTTGGGTCTTTTCCCGTTTTGTTCATTTCTACTTTTTCTATTTATTCTTTTTTATTTGTCTTGTTTTTTTTCTTTACATATTATATTTTTTATTTTATAAATTTTATTATTGTACTTTGTGATTTTTTCCACACTTTTTAATTTGATGAATATTTTTAAAGATGTGTCAATACTTTTTAAAATACCCAAACAATTTTTTCATTGTATGGTCATATTAAAAAAATAAGCGAACATTTCACAGTTGTAAAGATTTTTTTTCAAAATGCACATTTTTCTTCAAAATATGTGAATTTTTTTAAACTGATTGATTTTTTCAAAAGTTGCATGAATATTTTCCGAAAAGCATGATTATTTTCTAAAAATAGGCAAGCCGTTTCCAAAATTTATCAAGATTTATAGAAATGCACGAATATATACATAAATAGTTTAAATATACCTACTTAATTTTTTAAAAGATAAAAGTGAAAAAAAATACTAGAAGAATGCCGGAAAAAAAGAAAGGAACTAAGTTGCAGATCGTACTACAAATGTCTGAGACACACGTGAACCTCCATAAATTTTCAATCGAAAAAAAAACCTCCATAAATTTCACCTGAAAAATATGAATATTTCGTCCCAAAAGAAAAAAGAAAAGAATGTTTGCACCTTACTCCGTGAAAATTCGGCGAGTGACAAAAGCAAATGACATCTATATCTATATCTATACTACTATATAGTATATGAGTTTTGAATTGTAACAACATCATCAATCCTAGCTGTTGGTCTCATAAATCTAATGGTTGAGACTGAACGGATTCGCAGTGAACAGTAGCCTACACTTGCATCTGCTGGTTTCTGGAACAATCACGTCACACCTTCTCTTTTCACTTGCATCTTCTGGGTTCTGGAACAATCAAGTCACACCTCCTCTCTTCTCGCCATGTTGCATGTGCCAGTGGCAAAGAGCCAAGACAGGGGCGGAGACGAGTGAACATTTTTAGCAGGTTCTATACTGTACAACGGCTAATAACCGTAGCTAATTGCATCATTAGTCCGTACGAAAATATATTCATGGAACCAACTACACCGAATATAGAGAAGACCAATGCTGAGTGACCCATACATGTAGGTGTGGCTAACTATTGTTTTCCCCTTAAAACAATTGATCGACTGATTGATCTACGTGTGTGTTCGACTAGACTACTTAGGGCGTTTTTTGCTGCAGCCCAATGAAATGTTAAAGACCACCACAATACCAATTTTCACTAGCAGAAAACCACCACTTTATAATTCATGACATAAATCACCTTACGAATGGCAGTGGCAAAAAACACTAATGATAAATGCTAATTGCTTTAATTCTCTTCCAGTTGTCTTCAAGACATATTTTTGAAATATAGTGAAGACAATTTTCTTTGACATTACATGATTGCAAAGAAAAATGTTGTAAAGTTCACATTATCAACTTGTTCAACACTTCTGGTTTTATAGTTCTAGAAATATATTTTGATAATTTGTCATCAATGCTATCGTGAGACCTAACATATCCTGATGTTCCGTAACTTTTGTGAACATTGACTTTTCGCCTCCCTCATATCTAAATCCTGGCTCCGCCCTTGGCCGAGTACGAAAGATGTATTGTCTGGGAGGATAAACAAAAGCTAATAATTATTGGGTTCCACCACGTAAATCTTCATTTTTTTTCCTATGGAAATTTTTGGGTGTCACTAGGCCATAGGCGTTGTATCATGCCAATTACCAATTTTTTATTACTTCATTTGTGCATGCATACACCAATAATATTCATTTTTGCTCTAAACTCATTGCAAAGTACCATATGTTTTTATTTCTTTTACTAGAATCATAGGAACAATACTGTTAAGACGTGCATTGCACGTGTGTACATACTAGTACGAAGTAGTACTCCACTGCAACCCTACTCTCCACAGTAAAATAAAGAGAAGCTAGATAACTTTTCCAGAAACGTATGCACTGCAACCCCACCCTTCCCAAGGGATTTTGGCCGGTCGCACTGAATGTGTTCTTTTTAGCTGGACCAAGCCAGTACTTGGAGTCGTGTTATAACCTTTTTTGTGTTTAAAAATTAAAAAGGGTCACATAACCTGGAGTACGATTTAACTGTTGTAAAAAGAAGAAATGACGCACCCCTCTCCAGGATATTTTGCGGGCAGTTGGCCCAGGTAGGTAGCGGTACCAGTCACATTCACATTTTTCTAAGCTAAGACAGAGATTCTACTAATACCAGAAACATAGAAGAAACTAAAGGCATGCTTCACGTTCTAATGCTCACTGTCTAAGATTTCAGATGATACATATTAGGCCATGAAAGTGGACGTGCCATTTGTTGGATCGGAGCTCACACGTAAAACTAAGGGAATAAGAAATGTGCAATGAATACAACACTTCATATTTGAGATGTTAATTTATGAAAACTATATACCATCAAATGAACAATCATCAACATGAGTAAATTAAATATTTGTACCCGACATGAACGTATTAAAATATATTTGTATTATAATATTATAAATATTTGGCTACAACTCTGAAATTCATATTTGAAACATGCTAGAATTAATTTATTTTGCGACAAATTCAATAAAGAGTTTGTACGGTTAAAACTACTCTTAACATTTATTTGAAATGTTATAACAGCCACATCTTGATACTGAGTTGTCCACGATAAAATTAAATTGTGTCATCTTATTTACATTCACCTAAACACATTTTTGTATAACTCATAAAACTCTATTACACTATTATAACCCGAAATTTCTTCCATCATATATCTCTTGATAGTGTCGGAACATTTACTGTATTCTGAAGGTATTCAAGTTATGTAATATGTATTTATTCCAAAAAATTCCAAAATAGTTCATATTGATATGTAAAAATGTAAACTACAACCAAGGTCCTAAAATTATTTAAGGTTCAACTGGGTCCTATAAGAATGAAAATGTACATCTAAATTATAAAAGTAGGTAAGTGGTCATTGCAGGCCCTAACTTGGTCTGATTTGTCCACGTGCATGTTGAGATAGGTGCCATCGTCAGATGTATTATGCAAAAAATACGCATTGCACCTCGCCTGTATTTCGACCATTAGGTATGAATGGTGAGCAATATAGAAAACAATGTAAATGTCTCTATGCACGCACATAACTAATATGTAACATCCATTGGGGTGCAATACTGGAGCGTCACACTTGAGGGCCAATGAACCAGAGCACCTAGCGAGGGAAATTTGACATTAGAATGTGGATTTCTTAAAATTGCAATGCGGCATTAGACTTCTAGACGTGTTGAGTATTTTAAGATAAGCATTACAAATTAAAATGATGGATTACTAGGGTGTCGTCTTTATATGTTAGCGACTAGCGTGCAAAGCATGTGCAACTTACTAGTCTATGTACAATACATGAGTTGCCTGGCATATGCATTATGTCGAACCATCAGATGAGATTTTGCAAGAGGTGGACAAGAGCATCAGTGTAGTTCTCCGCGAGCTTCACCAGCGTCCCGGCCACCGCATCCGCCGCGCCCTCCAGCGCCTCCGTGAGCGCCTTCGCCGCCTCCTCACTGCCGTCCCGCGCTGCCTCCATGAGCTCCACAACCGTAGACGCTGCGAACTCGGTCGTGCCGGCCACCACGCTCCAAAGCGACTCGAGAAATGCCGAGACGACGGCCACCGCCACGTCCCAGATTAGGTTGAACACGAACTCGACCGCCGCTTCAAGCACGCCCTTGGTCGCGTCGAGCGCCGCATCTGCCGCCTGCCCCGGCAGCCTGACCAGGTCCACGGCGGCGACGACGAGGAGAGCCAGGCCCCGGAAGAGCACTAGGGCGGCAAGCTCCAGGCAGGAGCCTAGAAGCCACAGAGCTAGTCTTACGAGCACGACGAGTGCCATGCATGCACTTACTAGTAGCACAAACAAATGTGGAGTGTCCCAAGTTTTGATTTGGTGGCCCTATGATGAGTACAATTTTTGTGTTGCTTGGAGTGCATGCCATGCAAGGAGAGGCGTCCAGGATGGGTGTTCCGTTCCTTGTAAGGTTTTCTTTGAGAGCCTAGCCTCTTTTATGAGTTGAGGTGGTACCAACTCGTTGCTTCTAAGGTTAACTATGATTGTTGCTTATATTTCGGTGCTTCAAATTCCATTTTCATGTGGCACATGTGTATAAGCTATCTTGAAAAGCCCCAAAATTCCATACACTTGCGTGCTCTCACGCATCATTTTATTTAAACGGAGGCAAAAACTTTGCTTCATTTCATTGTTGATTAAAAGGCAAAAACTTCACTTCATTTCATTGATTAAGAAGAGGATTTTTAGCAATAGTCAACACCCGCTCGCCATGAAGAAAACAAAAACACAAACCATTATTGCACAACTTCAATAACCCACAGTTTGGCAAAACCTGGCGATGGAGGTGGTCAGATGTCCAAATTTTATTTTGAAAGATTAGCCACACGAAGAATTTGACTTTTGGGGACGAGTAATTGTTCCAAACTGCTGGTTTCATGATCGTCGGGTGAGCCCCTCAATCTGAGCCTTTTACATTGATTTCAACTCGTTGCTTCTAAGGTTTACTACGATTGTTGCTTAAATTTCGGTGCTTGAAATTCCATTTTCATGTGGTATAAGCTATCTTGAAAAGCCCCAAAATTTCATAAATATGCGTGCTCTCACGCAACGTTTTATTTAAACAGAGGCAATTGCTTTGTTTCATTGATTAAGAGGCAAAAGCTTTACTTCATTTCATTGATTAAGAAGAGGGTTTTTAGCAATATTCAACACCCACTCGCCAGTGGGGAAAACAAAAACAAAAGCCACTACTCTTGCAACATGATTAATCTCAAATACGTTGCCTGGTAATGCTCCACGTGAAGCCGCGTTATTTACAGTGACGATAATAGTTGAGTGCAAAGAGTAGACATTCTAAAAAATCCGGGCATTTCTCTCATTCCAGATTTCCCAGGAGATGAGCATTAGCAAGGACGTCAACGCTTTTAAACTGAACCTTGCACACTGATTCCGATGAGTAGGAGCCCGAGACAATGAGCTTCCAAAGTATGGCATCCGGGGAGTATTTAACAAAAAACTACCACATTTCGTGGAACTGTGCCTACAAACTACCACTTCACAAATTTGTGCCGGAAACTACCACTTTTTCACTAATCGTTTACTAAAAACTACCATGTCGGGAAAATGGTCGATTCACCTCTTCTAAACGCCTTTCTGATAGGATGGGCCCACCTGTTAGGATCAATCTTCTTCCTCCTCCTCCCCCTCTCTCTCTCTCTGGCATTTCCTCAAACACCTCATGTGCACTTCGCGCTCTTCTCAATGGCGACGCCCCGGCGAAGCATGCGATGGCGGCCAGCAGATGGAAGCCCAGCGTCCTGGACGACGAGGTCGCTGAGCCTCACCACCTGGCTGCTCCCGGTCACCAGAGCCTTCCTCTCCTCCATCTCCTCCTCTAGTGCCAGCGCGCGCACACACAGGCAGCCGCAGCCGGCGCCGGCTCCCACGCACGCGGCGAAGCAGTCCAGCACCCTGCCCCCATGCGCCATAGCCGCAGCCTCGCCTCTGGCCTCTCTCAGACTCGCCGCAGCCTCGCCATTAAGTTGGCCTCTCTCCTTTTCACGGATTAATGGCAGGAGCTAGTCATGTCCGCCGTCGTGCCCGGGCTTGAGCTCAGCCATGGTCGCGCCCGGCCGCGCTTGCTGCTCCTGCTACTCCTTGCGGCCCGCGCCGGCTGCTCCCTGCTACTCCTTGTCACCCGGGCGCGGTCTCGAGCTCAGCCATGGTCGCGCACGCACGCTTTGCTGCTCCTGCTACTCCTCGCCGGCCGCTCCCTGCTGCTCCCTGTCGCTCGCGCCTGCTGCTGCTCCTGGCCTTGCCGGCCGGCGCCAAGGGGTGCTCCGCCGTCGTGCTCCGGGGTGCATCACCGCGCTCCGGCCAGAGGAGCGCTGCCGCGTGCAATGGAGGGGCGCACCGCCGCCCTGCTGGAGGTCGTGCTCCGAACAGAGGGGGAGAAGGATGAGGAGGGTCGGCCGGGGGTTGGATGGGCCAGCCACCGAGCTGCCCGTGCTCTCGCTTGCCGGCAACTACCTCGCCGGCGAGCTCCCAGCCATGGGGCACGAAGACGAGGTGTTTGTTGAAATGCCTAAGAGAGATATAGGAGGAGCAAGAAGATAGACACTGACGTGTGGGACCAACTAGTCAGAAACGCGTTTAAAAGAGCCGAATCGGGCTCTTTTTAGACTTGGTAGTTTTTAGTCAAGGATTAGTAAGAAAATGGTAGTTTTCGGCACAAATTTGTAAAGTGGTAGTTTGTAGGCACTGTTTCATGAATTATGGTAGTTTTTTGTTAAATACTCGGCATCCGGGACTTCATTATTTAGGTGTACCTCATTAAGAATATCCCAAAGGGAGAAAAATTCCATGATGTGCTTCACATTCAAACCCACTGATATGTCAATCTTGTTGGTCCATTCATCGCCCATAAGGGCCTCGATGATGGTTATGTTCTTAAGCTTAAACTACTTAAAAATTGAGGGAGCTATCTCTTTAGGCTTCACCAATTAAGTCATGACGCATGCAAAATTTTGTCAACCTCCTGTCTCTAATTGTGATGGTACATAATGCACTTGTAAAAATGATCCATGTCGACTACTCCCTCCGTTCTTAAATATAAGTCTTTGGAGAGATTCCATTATGCATCACATACGGAGCAAAATGAGTGAATCTATATTCTAAAATGCATCTAGATACATCTGTATGTGGTCTATAGTGAAATCTTTACAAAGACTTATATTTAGAAACGTAGGGAGTACATTACACAGAGTTCCCATGCCAACCCACACCGGTTTTGTCTGCTCAAGCCACGACCACCTAAGATGGAGGGCCCTCACAAATTTTTTAATGTCGTGGATCTCCAACTCCCCAAAGTTTGTTGGATGGCAAACAAGATTCCATTTGACTTTGAATTGCCCTCTCAAATCCTTGTCTGAACCAACCGTAGAAAAGATCTTAGAAAATTGATGATGGCTTTGGTTGTTCCCTTAGGAAGGACGAGCATAGTTAGGTGGTAAAATATTGCCCAATGACGATGGAGTCCACAATAATGCAACACCTGACAATTATAAAATACTTCATCAACCACCCAATAAACTTTTTCACGATTTTTCCAATCAGGAAATGAAAGTACTCCATGCACCATGTAAACGTAAACGGTAGCCCCAAGTATCGCATTGTAAATGTTGTAGTTATAGCTGGGAACAACTCCATGATCATAGGAAGATCAATGTCCACACATCGAATAAACACAACTAAACTTTTGTATGAATTGGTCTCGAGGCTCGTGGCCACACCGAAGTTTCTCAATAAAGCTGCAAGTATTGCTTAACCGGTGCCACAAAGACGACCACATTGTCAACATACAAGTATGAAAGCAAGGTCACCTTCCGTCGATGGTGTTCCGCAAAGTACCCGAACAACTGTACAATAACTTGCGTCGATTTGTATGACAGTGGGACGTAACTTCAAGTTACAAGAACTTGCGTCGATTTGTATGACAGTGGGACATAACTTCAAGTTATCAGATGGACACAGAGGACTTCAATGTGGAGTTGCTGAATTTCAAGGTGGTTGATCTCGATGGAATGTCTTAGATCGAATCTAATCTAGACTAAAACTAGGGCTTCAATTCCGTTGTATTGGCGCTTGAAGTAGAAGCTGCCCCTTTTCCTTTGGTCTTGAGGCTTATTTATAGCTTATCTTGGCCCGCCAGGCTCCTTCGTGTTTTGATCCCTGATAATCCCATTGTCATAGCACTTTTCAAAGATGAAGGTAGTATGGAGTCTTAAACACACAAGGGGCTAGGGTACTGCTCCAAAATACTTTGCGTTCAGCCGCACTGCACATTCGCTTTCCCAAACTGCAGCGAAATGAAAAGGATAGCTGGGTCTCAAATCAAGAAACAAACTGCCATATATGTACACAGAAATTCTCTCAGAAACGCCGAATCAAGAAACCAGGTCAACTAACTCCCCGCGGCATCAGTCAGCTCGTCTGACTGCATGCATCATAGGGGAGCACTGACGATATCAATACTTTTGCACTCTCCAGCTGCTGCCTTGAACCTTCATCGTCAACTCGGCCATCCTCCTTGCAATGCCTGTCGATCTCAAAGAAGCTCTCGCGCAGAGAATCATGAGTGAGCTGCAGGTTCTTAGAGGCTGACGAGCTGCTGCTGCTGCTGCTCCCAAGCAGCTTGTCACAAACAAAACGTGCCAAGCCTAAGACGATGCCATGCTCCGCTCTCTGCAGCGCCAACTGGAGGTTGGAAAGCAAAATGCCACCCACAGGATCCAGGATTTTAGGGCTTCCTTTCCTCAGCAAGGTCACCATCATTTCTGCTAGCTTTCTGGATGACGGTGACTCCTCATGCTCGTTGCCCTGCTCGCTCTGATCATCCTCCCTAGGTTCCTCAGCCTCAAACAGCTCATTTTTGGCCAGAGCAGCAACCCACAGTGGCAAGTCAGAGTCACCCAAGTTGCACGTCTTGTTAGCCATCTCACTTTCTGGCCCAATCAACCAGCGGCATCCAAGACCCAATATCAGGACTGGCAGCCACTGTTTTACAGCTGAAACTAATGTGAGAGCAAATCTCGGACCTGCAAATGATTCGGCAGCAGGTACAAGATCAAGAAGATTATTGGCAAGGAGGAAGGTCTCCTCTGAGGGACTCGATGACTCGGTTGAGCTTGCTAGCACCAAATGAAGCAGCTTGGCTGCGTAAGTGAAGGAGCTTCGTGTAAGGATCAGTATGTCTTTCAGATCGTCCCCATTGAAAGATGAACCCTCACTGTGCCTTTTCATGGCTGACGCTGCATATTTTGTGTAAGATGATGCAAATCCCACACATCTTACTTTACTCTCATTGACCAGCTTGATGGTTGTCGTATCAACAATGAACTTAAGAATTGAAGTGCCAAGCACAATCACATTTATTGTGCCTTCTGCTGGACTTCCTGCACAAGATGCTATCAGAACATCAGATAATCAGTTGAGTTGACAAATAAAGAAAAAAGTCCATTTTACTACCCTGAAGAAAGTTGGTGGTTCACATAGGCCCCTGATCTTTATTTCTGCTCCTTTCACCCCCTAAACAATCCCATACCGGGCAAAATCAGTCCCTGGGTGGTTTGACTTGACAGATTGCTGACGTGGCAATGGTCAATGGGCGGTTTTGACCTATGGGTGGGTCTCCCTCGTCAGGCTGGGCTGAGACAGAGGAGCTCCTCCCGAGCCTCCCGAGCAGCTTGCCTCCCCGAGCACCGCGCCCGACCCCGCCGCCACTGGCTGACGCCGACGATCGCCGGAGTTCCAAGCTGCTGCCCCAAGCCCCTGCCTCTCCTTCCTCCCTTCCCTTTCCTCTCCCTTCTCTCTTTTCCCGGCTCAGGTACAGGTCACGCGTTGCCACAAGCTCGCCGGCGGGCCATCTTCACGCCTCCGCCGGACATCGGATCCGGCCGGAACCAGACCAGATGGGCCCTAACCCTGAATCTGGCCGCCCCCCTCGCCTCCCTCCTCAACCTGCATCGCTGCAGCACCGCCGCCGCTGCCCTGCTACCTCCTGCGGTTGGGCAGCCGCCGCCACAAGCTCGCCGTCGTGCCGTGTTCACAACCCCGCCGGACTTTGGATCCGGCCGAAACCAGACCAAATGGGGTTGCCATCCCTGGATTTGGCCGCCCCCACGCTCCCAAGCCGCCTGCATCGCTGCGGCGCCGCGCCGCTGCCCTGCTATCTCCTGCGCGAGGAGAGGGACAACGATGCCCAACGGCTGGGCCCCCCCACCCACCTGACGAGGGAGGCCCACTCGTAGGTCAAACGCGCTGTTGACCATCGCCACGTCAGCAGTCAGTCGATTCAAACCACCCAGGGACTGACTGTGCCCGG
Source organism: Triticum aestivum (assembly GCF_018294505.1). Taxonomy (NCBI): domain Eukaryota; kingdom Viridiplantae; phylum Streptophyta; class Magnoliopsida; order Poales; family Poaceae; genus Triticum; species Triticum aestivum. Next base: position 74,017,976 of record NC_057795.1, read on the forward strand.
TATAGGATTGTTTAGGGGGTGAAGGGAGCAAAAATAAAGATCAGGGGGTTATGTGAACCACCAACTTTCTTCAGGGTAGTAAAATGGACTTTTTTCACAAATAAAGGATTCGATTTAAAGAGGGTTACCACATAACGAGTTTGTATGGGTTTGATAAAGCCATACCTTCAGGTGTGACATGCTGCTGATGTTCATGTTCTGCAGATTTCTTGTTCTTGTTCAATGTTGACGTTGTGTCAGTGGAAACAGTAACAGATCCATTTACAAATCTGTCATAGCAACTCAGCAGATGGTCCAGTGACTGGTTGACAATTGTCGACTGACACAAGATGAAAGTTACAATTAGACTGGCAAAATATTATATACAAATACTGAGTAACATTCACATAGATGATAGATCTATGGAAAGCTATCTAAGATAACAGTAGTGCAATCAACAAATCATGGTTTTGTTCCTACTGATGCCTACCAGATAAGTACGCTTTATCAACAAGATAATAGATGTGGTGGCACTGCACGAATGGACTCACCTCAGAGCAGCTCATGTATGTTTGATCAACATCCTGAAGAGCACTATATGTAGCCAAACTCAAATAAGCAAACACTGGAGAGAGGTCTAGAGATTCAAAATGTAGGCATTGCTCAATGTACACTTGAGAAATGACCTTCAGAGAAGAAAATGCAATTTCTGCATAAGATCGCAGAAAAGCAGCTCTCATTTCCTCTGCTTTTAGTATTTCATTGAGCTGCCATGCTGCTCCCCCTACAGCAGTAAGTTCTTCATTACTCAGGATTGCTGATGTGGATGACCTATTTCCATCCACATCGTCAGACCTTGCTGGCGTTTTCTTAAGCGACTTCCCTTTCTTCCTCTTTGTAGATGCCACAGGGCATGATGGAGGTTCAAGTCCATACATCCCAGAAAAATAAGAGGCCTTAGATTGCAAAATATTAGTCAGTTCTTCAAACATTTCATCAGAACGGCCACTCAAATGTACCAGCTTATGCGCTGCCAGCAATGCTTCTTGACATTCTTCCTGCTTGGAAGTCACAGCAGCATTCACAATTATGTTCATGCATTCGATATGTAACACACATAGATCATCAGGGGATACCGCTGGCACCATGCTGAGAACAGCAGCCTGGGCACCATCAGAAACTGCAGTTTTAAAGAGCAGCTTCAGTTTAGCATTTGGAAAGTACTCTCTCAAAGCAACCAAACTAGAGCCTTCATCAGATAAGCTTTTTATTAGTTTGGCGGAAGCAATAACAAGACCATCAGTCTGCGCTGAGTTCAATCCTGATGGTGACAATGCCAGAGTAATAGAGACTTTGATAAATTCAACAAGAGACCGCGGGGATGATCCTTCAGACAGAGCAAATTCACAAAACCTTGCTCCAGCTGCCGGCGATCTCTTTATGAGTGCAATGCAGCGAGCACATGCTTCTTTCAAAGGCAACTTAGATGGAAAGTAAGAAGGAATGAGAAGCTCTGTGATTTTTTTAGCAACACGGGGATGATCATCTGCAAGTGAAGATAATAGAGTACCCAAACCAACAACCTGAACAGAAAAGTGTGTATTAAAATCCTACCCAGAAATATCCAAATATACACTGGCCTATGTGCTCAAATTGAAAATTCTGTAAATGCAAAGGTCAGTTGGGCTACAGTGTAAACCAAGATATGCATGCGATAACTATGTACCATACCTTATTGTACTGGAAAGATCGAAGATCACGAATAGCTAACAGGAGATCTACAGCAGCAGCTCTGACAGATAAAGCAGGATCAGAAACCATATCGCTTAATCTTGGAAGTAGCACTTTCAGTATGTCATGACTTTGTGGATTGTCAAGCAAGTATATCAGACCATTCAGTGTTGATAGGCGAACTTCGTTGCAAGAATCTTTGGACATGTCATCAACAATTTTACTCAATTTTTTTGAAATGGTTGGCGATGGAACAACTTCCCAAAACTGGTTAAGAATACGGCAAATTCCTTCAACTGTGATTGCCCGTATTTCTGGGCAGTCATCCATGAGAAGTTTGTCTAGAAGGAAGAACTGCTTCTCTAACAGAGGATCATTGACATCCTTTGTCACATCTGGGTCTTCAAGGGGAAATAAATCCAGTAGAAGATGTAAAGCATTACGGCGAACATTAGAGTTTGCAACCTGCCACAAAGTAGACGTTTGATATGACCATAAGAATGTCTAAACTTAAAGTGTTCCATACCTACTATTTCTTGACAAATACATGTTAAAAGTGAAACGGGAGAAGTGATTACGACTTCCTGAGTACAAACTAAACTTGAAGTAATCCATTGAATTTAGTAAACTTGGCCAATGTTCTAAAAAGATGACAGGTTGTAATGTTTCTCTGATACGTAGAGCATCAACAGTAATGACCAGCTATGCAGCTTTGGGAGTGTGGATGGGTTATTTGAAGGCAACAGTATACATGATATTCTACCTATATAGAATCAGATACTGTTCAGTATGTTAATCAAATGTTCATATGCCTTGCTATTTTAGACATGAATAAATTCCAGTAGGCAAACTGTTAGCTAGAGTATCACGGTACTGACAAATTTCATTTTGTCAAGAAACCTGATCATTGTGTACACTTTCCCTTGTGAGAAGATTTGCAAGCTAACATGAGATACAAACACTAAGAGGCTAAGATATCATGTTACAAAGTTGTGTGAAATTGTGGATGCTTTTCAAGTTTACAGTCATGTGACGAGTCAAACCTTTTGTTTGTTTGTTATGTCAGCAAGTACTTTGAAGCTCTGCTAACACTACTAGGACCAGGCATTTTAGCATAGCCCACTGTCTGACTCTGACATTCTTACACCTTTCCTAAGAGAACCATTGTAGTATTATAATTCATCACCAAATCACTTGAATTGTGATTTCATCAACATCAGAGCAAGCATTTTTCAAGTGATTATTAGTATTATTATACATACTCGCTTCCCTCAGGTACCAATTCCAATTCGTATCAACACTAGCCACATATAGTTCCACCACCCATAGAGAAGAGCAAGACTATGCACGCACCTGCAATGACCGGAACAGCACAGGCTCGGACAGGCTGAACACCAACTTTTCAACTCCAGCCACTGCCTTCTGCTCGACGAACGCCCAAAGTATCCTCCTGGCAGCCTTGGCCACCTCCTTGTCAGCGGCATGGACTGCTGCCTCGACCATCCCCTGCAGAAACCCTTCCCCAATCTCCCCTCTGACCCACCCTCCGTCCTTCCACGCTCTGAACACCACCTCGCCGTAGGCGACCACGGCCGCCCGCCTCCCTCGCATCATCCCCACCTGGGCCCTTATGAACTCCAGCCCCTCCCTGGCGAGCCCCTCGCTGACCCCGAGCACCAGCGCGAGGAGCTTCCTTCCTTCCTCGGCCTTGAGGAAGTGGGGCGACACGAAGCAGCGCAGCAGGAGCACCTTGAAGTCCGAAATGCTCTCATCGGTGTAGTCGAGCAGATGCAACGCTTCGCGGAGGGCGAAGAGGCGGCGGAGGAGCGGCCTGGCATTGGAGCCGGAGGTGAGCGCCTGGGAGAAGAGGTAAGGCAGGGTCTGGGCGACGAGCGCGTCGCGCCCTGGAGCCCCGGCGCTCCAGGCGAGCTCGAAGCAGGAGGCGGCGAGCGCGGCGACGGGCGGGTCCTCGGTGGCGAGGAGCGCCAGGCGGTCATGGAGGAGCGCGAGCGGGCGGAGAAGGTCGTCCCATCGCGGCGGGTGGGAGAGGTGGGTGAGGAGGAGGTGGAGGAGGACGGCGGCGGGGGCGGCGGCGCGGGGGGAGACGGAGCCGGGGTCCGGGTCGGGGGAGAGGGCCTGGGCTAGGGTTTGCGGGAGGGAGAGGAGGACCGGGTGGGAGTCGGGGAGGGAGTGGACGGTGTGCTTGAGGTGGGGAGGGGTCTTTAGAGCTGCTGCGGCGGTGGGAGCGGGGAGGAGGGTGGCGGCCAGGGCGAGGAGGTCGGTGGAAGAGGAGGGGGCAGACCCGTCGGCGGCGGAGGCGGGGGTGGTGCGGCGGCTGCGGCGCACGGGCGGCATTGCGGATGAGGGGTGAGATTTTCTGGTGGGGTTTGAAATGGGACGGAGGGAGGTCGACGGATTTGGAGAAATTTCGGGAGGGAGAGAGCCACATCCACGTAGGCGGCGAAAGAGAGCGCAAACCAAAAGATTTGGGGTGTGTTCGTTACACGAGTTTGATTTAATGGGTGTTTGGTTTAAGTCTTATCTTAGGCAAGATAATTTTTTGTTACATTAGAATCTCACATTACATACACTCAAAAAATGTGGCAAGATTTTCTTAGACTTGCCAATTTATGGCTTCTGTTTTATTGAACTAACCTTAGGCAAATACTAGCTCGCTTAACCGTTTTTTTCCTCACAGAGTGCTGGAACCAGCATTTCGAAAGGATCCAAGGGAAGGGTGACGCATAGCTAATTCGGGTAGTTTTGTTGGGAGCATCGATGGCGGGCATTTTTGAAACCACCATAGTGCTATCACTATAGTCTATTTTTGTTGTGAACGTCGACGGTGAGCGTCGACAACAAAAATGGGGACAACTGTCAACTGTTAACGCCATGTGCCTGTGTATTTTCTCTGATCTCATGCACAATGGAAAGAAAGCGATGAGAAGGTGGCCGGCCGAAATTTGGGATGGTCGGTCAAAATTTGGGCCGACTAGTGTTGGCTAGTGGGTGCATTCGTGCATAGAAAAGGCGTGAGTTGGAGTGTGCACCGAATGTTGTGTGTTATATTGTGTATGTTTATGTGCATGTCTTAGGGAAAACCACCCCAGCCTTCGGAGATGCTCTCTCTCTCTCTCTTGATCGATCGATATGTGTTCTAAGAAAAATTACAGCTTTTCGCAGAGTGCTTCGAGCTCCGGCAAGCTCCATGGGCGGGAATCTTGCATGACATCCTAGGCTTCGTGCTCCGCCGACTCCCTTGCCTCGCCGATCGCGCCATCCTTTGCTCCATCTGCCACTCGTGGTTGGACTCCACTCGCCATCAGCGCCCATCCCCGCCACTCCTGCTTCTCTTGCTCTCCAAGTCCATCTTCGCCAGCTTCACCATCTTTGGGTCGATGACTGCCAACTGCCATATTCCTCTTCCCAACACCATGTTGGTCGAGAAAGTCCAATGTGTGAGGATCCTTTGATGGTTGGCTCGTGGTGTTGGAGCCAATGCAAATGCGGATACTACCGTTTGAATGGGTACTTCCTATTGAATATCTTCTCCCAGTGCATGATCGGGGTGGTTATTTACCAAGGTGGTCGTGTTTGCTTCACGACTCCGGCTCCCAGTGCATTCTGGCTGCAACTACTCGCCACAGCCTTGCTCTTTGGTTCTGGCGGCCTGGGAGGGGATTCATGAGACTTTTTTAATAGGTTCTGCATGTAAGTAACTGTTATGAGATTTTTTATCTGAGCAAACTGGGATTGTGGACTGAGCGGTCAACAGTGTCAAACCCGGTCAACGGGGTCAAAACAAGGGTCAAGGTTAAATGTTGCACGGTTTTGATAGCTCAGGGTTGAAATTGGGATGGTTTTGAAGTTCCATGTTGTTTTCTAGACTTTTTTTTTGAGGTAAAGCAAAGCTTCATTACTTAACTGTGGAAGGGCAAATCGCCCTCAACACAAATGCCCACATGGGCAGGAACATCGTTCTCCCACACCACATAGTGTCCTGGTTCACAAAAACGGCCCGACTTAGCGAGCTCATGAGCTACGGAATTAGCATTACGCCTACACACTGAGATGATAAATTTGGAGAACCATAGCTTCAGTTGTAGCTTCATGTCCTCGATGACCGACGCATAAATGGAAGAGTCGACCTTTGCCATGTCCAGTGCGTCCACCAGCAATTGCGAATCAGTCTCGAACTGCACCCTCACCATTCCCAGTTCCGCTGCCGTGTTAATGGCCTGTGACATGGCAGAAACCTCAGCGCCAAAAGCATCAGAAATGTGTTCATGTCGTCCCGCCCTTGCATGCACCAGGTTCCCATCCGCCGTCCTGATCGCAACTCCCCACCCTGCAAAATGTTCCCCAGGAATGAAGGAGCCATCGGTGTTAACTTTATAGTAATCTTCGGCCGGAGGACGCCATTTCTCTGGGTTGGTTTTAACAGTGGCTTTGCAGAAGATTTGATGATACTCCAGGACACTGCTTCGTGTTCTTCGTGCCACTTCCTCAGGTGACCAAGGCATTTTTCCTACCCGCAACTTATTCCTGTTGGACCACCACATCCACCAGAAAGTAAGAACAAGCAGCCGTTTATTCTCATCTAGTCCCCAAAGAAAGTCTAGCATGGCATGCACAGACGTGATAGACTCAAGCTCCATTCTTTCCGGTTCCAGTGCTAGCTCCCTCCACACTTGCTTAGCAGCCTTGCACTTGATGAAGAGATGCGCTCCATCCTCATCCCCTCTGCTACAGAACAAGCACTTAGTATCCCCAATAGGGATTCCCTTCCGTGCCACAGCAGTCCATAACGCCAGCGATTCGTGTTTGAGCCTCCACGTGAACATCTGAATATTTTTTGGGCAAGGCAGTTTCCAAATTCTTTTCCAAGAATCATCCCTGGTATTGTTCAAGTTTCCCTCTTCCCCTGAACTTGCGCCTACTCCTCAGTTCTTCTTCATCTTTTCAAGTTGAACATAGAGCTTATAGGCACTCTTAATGGAATGGATCCCTTTAGTGTCGTAATGCCAAGCGATAAAATCTTCAGCGCCCTCTCGGAGGGGAATCTGTAGGATGTGCTTCACATCATCTGGCCAAAATGTATCTCTCACCAACTGCTCATCCCACGTATTCGTGTGCGGGTCTATCAGCTCCCCGACGTGCTTCAGGATATAGTGCCCACGGGGTGTAATCACTGTCCTCGACCAGGGTCGAGATATCCATGGATCTGTCCATATGTTCACCCTACTCCCATCGCCGATCCTCCAGATGTGCCCCTCCCTTATCAGCTCCATGCCATGCAGTAGGTTGTGCCAAGAATATGAGATTCCATCAGAGGGTTTAGCGTTAAGCAACTCCCCATCTGGGAAGTATCGAGCTTGTAGAATCCTGGCACACAATGACTCAGGGGACTGTATTAGTCTCCAAATTTGGCGAGATAGTATAGCTATGTTCAAGGCGTGCATATCTCTGAACCCTAGGCCCCCTTGAGCCTTTGGCCTCGTCAGCTTATTCCACCCTATCCAGTGAGTTGCATGTTCATTATCCTGTTGACTCCACCAATAGTTACCAATAAGCGAGCTTAGTTCCTCGCAAAAGGTTTTCGTAAGGTAAAAACAAGACATGGCGAAAGTAGGGATAGCTTGCGCAACGGTTGTAACAAGCGCCTCTTTCCCTGACTTTGCTATGAGTTTCTCCTTCCATCCGTAGACTCGACCAGCCATGGCACCTTTAACAAATGCAAACGCTTTCTTCCTTGATTTTCCAACATGAACTAGTAACCCCAAATATTTTCCGTTCCAAGTCTCACTCTGAATTTGCAAGGCATTCTTCACCACCCTCCTAACATCGTCAGTTGTGTTTGGGCTAAACATAACTGCTGATTTCTCCAGATTTATACATTGGCCTGAGCAGTCCTCATACAAATCCAATATACCTCTTAATGCAGCAGCCTCCTCGGGTTTGGCTTTAAGCAACAGCACCGAGTCGTCGACGAACAAAAGGTGCGATACAACAGGAGCACTCTGGCATATTTTGATGCCACTGATCGAGCCATTAGCTTCGTCATCATTCAACAAAGCTAACAAGCCCTCCGCACAGATGACGAAGAGATAGGGAGAAAGCAGATCACCCTGAAGGAGGCCTCTGGAGGGAACGAACTACTCTGTTAGTTCTCCATTAATCTTAATCTGGTAACGCACCGAGGTGACGCAGTTCATAACTAGATCAACCCAGCTGTCACCGAACCCCGATCTTGTAAGCATTGCCCGCAGAAAGCTCCATTCGACCCGATCGTATGCCTTACTCATATCTGCTTTTACCGCTGCGAGCCCTTCTTTTCCTTTCCTTCTGTTTAGTAAAACATGCGTCAACTCATAGGCAATCAGTACATTGTCCATGATCAGTCGACCGGGAACAAAGGCGCTTTGGTTTTCTGAGATGATATCTGGGAGCACAATCTTGAGCCTATTCGCAATCACCTTTGAACATAGCTTGTAAACTACATTACATAAACTTATTGGTCTCAAATCCTTAATTCTGTTGGGGTTCTTTACTTTGGGGATGAGAACAACTATTGTATCGTTCCATCCTTCCGGCATAGGGCCCCCCTTGAGAACAGAGATCACCTCATCAACAATCTTCTCGCCCATGAAATGCCAGTGGCGTTTGTAAACAATGGAGGGCATTCCATCGGGCCCCGGGGCTTTTAAATCGCCAATATGATCTAGCGCTGCCCGGACCTCCTCTCTGGACACATCAGCTTCCAAAATGGCTCGCATAGTACTGGTCACCCGCGGCTGGACCTTGCTGATCATCTCTGCCAAACGGTTGCCACGGGATGAAGTAAACAGTTCCTGAAAAAAAGGAAGAAACATAGTTATTTAGTCCATCTCCTTCCTTCACCTCCGTCCCATCCTCCTTCCTCAACATCTTAATCCTATTAGCCTTCCTCCTCGCTGACGCCACAGCCAAGAAGTAGCGAGTGCTTTTGTTCCCATCCCGCAACCATGCAACGTGAGATTTTTGCTTTGCCTTAATGTTCTTTTTCTCTGCTAGCTCCTCAACCAAACATCTCAGCCGAGCTCCCTCCCTAATCTTCTCCTCTGAAACCGGAGCCGGCATACATGATTCCAGGTTCCTTTGTGCCTTCTTCAAATGGCTCTCCAGCTCCCCGGCCACCTCCTTTCCCCACCTTGTCATTCTCCCAGCCACACTTTGAAGTGCTGCAGAAACGTCACCCCTGCCCTCCATGCAACCCGCTTCCCATGCCTTTTGTACCTCCTCGCTACAACCATCCTCCTTCAACCACCACGCCTCGAACCGAAAACCACGGTCGCCTCCAGGCCCCCGTCTGCTTTCCCCGTGTGTGCTTACAATGACTGGCCTATGATCCGAGTGTCTTGGGGCACCGTTCAACACCGAAAACTCTGGGAACCACTCACACCAAGCGTTGTTAGTTGTCGCTCTATCCAGCCGTTCACAAATGTAAGTATCTATCTCCTTGCTATGGTTTCTCCAAGTGAACCTATCCCCTTCATAGCCAATGTCACAGAGGTTGCAAGCTACCAGTGCTTCCCGGAAATTATCCATGTGACGCTGTGGTCGATCTGCTCCACCAATTTTCTCTTCCGCAATCAATATTTCATTGAAGTCCCCTAGACACAACCATGGCCTCCCCGCTTGATGTTGTTGGCCCAATAACTTCATCACTCTCCAAGTTTCAATCTTCCTTTCCCCAGCCGACTCCCCATACACCCCAGTCAGGCGCCAAATTCTGCCATCCTCCTCCCTAACATCCACGTCAATATGCCTCCGTCCATACGATCTCAAAGAAACATCCAACCCTCTTCTCCAAAAAAGGGCCACACCTCTACTCCTCCCCTCTGAATCCCAAGCTATCATATTAGCCAGACCCATCAACCACCTAAACCTCTCCAACTCCTTCTCGGACAACTTCGTCTCCGCCAAGAACAAGATGTCGGGCTCCTCCATCCTCCCCAATTCGAGGAGGCTCCGAACTGCCGGGCCATTCCCGAGACCCCGGCAGTTCCAGCCAATAATTTTCATTGCGCTTGGCGGGGCTGCTCTAGCAACCCGACCGATGTATTTTCAGTGATCACTTCCTCCTGCACGGTTAAACCCCCTTCAATCCTACTCCCAACTTCTTCCACCCTCCCTTTCTTCCCTGTTAACTCCACACCTTCATCCACTCTACCCCTCTTCTGCCCTAAAACTTCCTCCCTCATAACATTGCCCTCCGACACCATCGTGTCTCTCCCCTTCTTCCTATACCTCTTCCCCGTCGGGCCTTGTAGTTCTCCTCCTGACTGTTTGTCATTCTTCTCCTCAGTACCCATCACCACCTGCTCCCCCTCCCCTTTTTCAGTGTTGGACATCACTATGTCTTGTTGTTTGGCAGTCTGAGGATCTGCATGCAAGTTACTATTACAACGGTCACCCTCCTGCTGTGCACCGTCTCCTTCCTTCAGTTCAAGCCTCTTTGGAACTCCAGATCTCTTTGGTGCCATGCTTTTCGACTAGTGACCTCTTCCTCTCTATCTATTGACTTTTGACCCCCCTCGCTGGATTTTGAGTCGCTTTTACGCCAAGACAAACTATCACTCCCACTTCCCGCTTTGCCACCCAATTTGCTATAACCGAAAGTTCTTCCTCCCCCGAAACTCCTACCTCCTGATCTCCACATCCCTTCTTCTGTAATACCCCTCTTGAACCCCATGTCTGCTTTAAGCCACCTCCCAAACTGCTGCCTTTCTCCCTTTTTAAGCTTGATCAAGCAATCTTTCTCCCCATGCCCCATCATCCCACATGTGTAACAAAAATCTGGGAGGAATTCGTACTCGAATCTGCACCAGTCCCCCTCTTCTTCCTCTTGCCCATAACAACTTTGTCCTTCCTCTGCATCTGCCCCTCCTGCTGCTCCAGCTCCAATGTAAACCCTCTCATGATAGGCTTATCGATTCGCATGCGGATCTTGATCCTCAAGAACTTGCCAATGGCATTACCATCATTCCCTATATCTGCTTCCACAAAGACTCTGATCATGTTACCGATATCCTCTGCCGAGTCCTCGTTCATCATGCCCAAGGGTAGATTGTAAACCCTGACCCATATGGGTATGTCACTGAACACATAATCCTCCGGCCTCTTACAAGGGTCATAATCCTCCACTACGACTAGCTCCTTGTCAAACATCCACGGACCATCCTCCATCGCCTTCCTCTTACCCGATTCTTGATGAAAGGTGAACATGAATTGGTTAATCCCGATCTCCTTACAGTTTATTCCTTTAATTGGACACCACACCTTTCCCAGGGTAAGGCAGATCGCATCTGGATGCGCCATCTTCTCTGACATCACCTTTCCTACTGCCATGATCGCCGACGCCTTCCCCTTCTCCTTCGCTGCAGATCTAATTATGACTCTCTTCTTCTCATCTTCCGAAAGTTTCAAACCCTACATCAGACCCGCTACACCCTCCATCTTCCCTACCCCTCGCCTTCTACCCCCCAAAACCTCCTCCTAGGGTTTACACAGTGTTTTACGACAACGCGCCCTAGGGAGCACGCAGAAGGCTTCTGGTGTGGGCTGAGGAACAAAGAACGGGTGCGGAGAGGAAGATCCAGGTTTGGGAGACGAACCCCAGCAAAACCGTAGATCGCACCTAGCTAGGGACGCGATCGCCTCTGCAATCGCCGGACAGGACACGAACCGTCACCCAGGGGGACGGACTGCAAGAGGTAGCAGGTTGTTTCCTAGACTTAATGACAATTAATGGTTGTAATATGGACTTCTCTCCATTTTAATTTTGTTGAGTTTGTCTTCCCGTAGGACCACTTTTTGGATCTATTTAGTTTTTACCGGTATGGAGTGTTGTTTTTCTTGGTTTAATTTTGCATGGAATTGGAATCGTTACTTGGTGATACGGTGAACAAACTTATGGTTATTTTTCTTGGTTTTTTTTGTCTGGAATTGGATTCCTTCAATCTTTAATGTTGTTTCATAAGCATTAAATTTGGTTTCCTCCCGTCACAATGCTTTGTTCCATTATTAGCGGTCATGACACTACTAGGAAAATGCCTACTAATGGCGCACCGGTTTTGCCTACTAATGGCGCACTACCGGTGCGCCATTACTATCACGCCACTAGTATTTTTTACTAATGGCGCACCACTGGTGCATCATTAGTGTTGCCCACAGTGCGCCACTAGTGTCTGCTATACTAATGGCGCACCACATGGTAGTGTGCCATTAGTAACAATTTTTTAATTTCTTTCTTAATCTCAGGTCACTATTTCACATATGAGATATCCAACACATATATATACAACAAGCATCCATATAACAATCATAGCCAACACACAAGTTCCATCATATATATATACATTCACATTGATACAAAATAAAAACACAAATGGAAAAGAAGCACTCCATCCATGCAAGCTTCCGTGAATTAAATCAAATCTGCAAAATGATAAACAAGAAGTTAGAAGAAGAAGAAGAAGAGGACTAGAAGAATACTAGAAGAAGAAGGACACTAGAAGAAGAATAAGAAGAATTTTGGAAAAAAAGAAGAATAAGAAGAAGACTATAAGCTTATTATGTAAACTTGATCATTTTGTGCTAACATAAGTTATTTTGGAGCTAACCTATAGGAAACTAAGAATATAAGCTCTAAGTTAGTATATTAGAGCCAACTTAGGTAAAATGAAGCTAACCTATGTCATTTTGGAAAAGAAGAAGAAGAAGAAAAAGACTATAAGCTTATTATGTAAACTTGATCATTTTGTGCTAACATAAGTTATTTTGGAGCTAACCTATAGGAAACTAAGCATATAAGCTCTAAGTTAGCATATTAGAGCCAACTTAGGTAAAATGAAGCTAACCTATAGGAAACTAAGCATATTAGAGATAACATAGGTAACTAAGTATATATATATATATATATATATATATATATATATATATATATATATATATATATATATATATATATATATATATATATAGATAGATAGATAGATAGATAGATATCATTTTGGAGATCTGACATACCTGACAAAGTTCAGTTCTCATGCATTGTTCTTCTCCTTCTCCTTCCTCAGCCTGATGCGCCAAGAGCGGCGAGGCGGTGGAGGCAGTGGAGGCAGTGGGATGTAGTCTTCTACCACAATTGGCGTGGTCATGTCGCCCAGCTGTGGGATCACCAGCGCCACCACCGGTGCGTGGTCATTGTCAGGCGCCACCACCATCGCGAGGCCACCTTCAGGCAGGACGGGCACGACCATCACTAGGTCATCCTCAGCCACCTCCATCTCTTGCCCATGGTCAGCCACCACCATCTCTTGCCCATGGTCAGCCACCACCATCTCTTGCCCTTGGTCAGCCACCACCAGCGCTAGGTCATCCTCAGCCTGATGCCCATCGTCATCCTGCAGCTCCTCATCCCCACTCTGCTCCTCTTCTCCCGCACTCCAGTCCGGATCATCCTTCTTGTTGTCTATGCTGCTGCCAGAATCGCTGCTGCTTTCGCTAAAGCCAGAATCGGTGTTGCTTTTGCTACAGCCATAGTCGCTGCTCTTTGGCTGTAGCCAGTGTCGCTGCTGCTGCTCCCATTACCTGTCCAAATGCAACAATGACCGTTAACAATAAATGTGAGACAAAGCCAAATGTAGAGGAATAAGAAGAGGCAGAACGTACCGGCATCATCATCGTCAGCGTAGCGCATGCGACACATAGTCGCGTTGAACACCTTCACGATGAGCATGGTGGTGGCGTCATCGTACCTGAAGAGAAGGAAGTACCCCAGCCGCAGGTCGTAGGCATGGTAGAACTTCTCCCACCCACGAGACAAGTACATGTGGCCCTCCTTGATCACCAACTCCACATCCCACTGCCTGCGAAACCCGCTGCCGGCCTGTCGCAGCTTCACATTATTTGGCGGACCTTCACCCAGCATGTTCATAAAACTGTCAGGCAGTCTCTGCAGTTTGGAACAATGAGTGATGTAGCAAACAACAGATATCATAATGAGATGGGTGAAGGGGAGATCTCTCGTTTTATATACCTGCGTCATGGATGATACTGAAGTCCCAAGTATGATACTGAAGAACTCGGAAGCATCCAACTCGTACTGCGGTGTCGCAGAGCGGCGGTGGCTGCTTCCCGCCATCTCTGATAAGCAACAGAAAAGACCAATTAGTACCCTTACAACAGATCATAAAACATGCATGATAACATGCATTAGTCGCAAGTACCCCATATGTCCTATTTTTAGCAAAGTCATGCTAAAATTCACGGAAAATTTCAGCATGACCTTTGCTGAAAATAGGACATATGGAGTACCCGAATTTGCCGGAACGGAAGTTAATCGACATTTTGGCAAACTCAAGGGCCTCTCGGGGTACCTGCAAAATCATTATCCCCACGTAATGAAGTCACCAATGGGTCATTTCAGAAGATCACAAGTAGCATCATCACAAGATCACAAGTAGCATCATCACAAACTACGCCCTAACATAACTTTGTCACACTCTTGCTTTCTAACTTCAGATCAAGCACCATTTCATCACACCATCAAGTAGAGAAGAACACATACTGGAAAGAATGCATCAAGCTTACCCTGTAAATGCGCTACTACAATTCGGTCCTACTGAACATTGCTAAACAGCCAGTCAGTTTCAAGTTTCGAAAACAAGGGTTCACTGCTCCTAATTAATTAAAAAGTCTACTAGGCATGATTGATCAGGAAACGACCACTGCTACCGCAAAATTTGGTGTGTATCAATTAAACGGCCAACCCTATATCACAGGGACACCACAATTGGAATATCCAGTAATGGCAGGTTATAAATATAAAACCAGATACACAAGAGCAGGAACAATCTAGCTGCATATGTTGCACATCATGGGCAACAACAAAGAACAAGCAAATTTAAGCCATGAACTCGTACCACAATATCTCAGATTCTTCAACTAAGCAAAACATGCATACTTTAACACTTCAGTAATGTCTCTTCCATCATCATAATCTTGCGTAACAACAAACGAGAGGAAAACTAGCGCAAAGGAAGAGTCTTTTTCATCACAAAATACATCCAACAAAGGTGCTCTAAAATCAGAAATACTACCCCCCAAATCTTGTTTGACTGACTGTAATGTGAATATATGAGCACATTAATTTGTTTGTCTGCAATTTATATGGAGCAAAGAAATGGCAGAAGTGGTCCTTGAAGGAGGAGGATTTGGGATCAGTTAAGCTGCTGCTGCCTATCTATGTATCTAGTGTAGGAATTGGGTACCTACCTATCTAGAGTAAGAAATGGTCTATCTATGTTTGTTTGTGGAGAGGGAGGATATATAGCATACATATATAGGTGAAACAAAATGAGAATGAAATGAAAACGATGATAGGTAGGTGCTTATCTGAATTGAGAGCCTACAGCTACAGGCCTAGAGATTGACAGACAGGTAGTCAAAACTAAGTAATTAAGCTACTGGCTGTTGCTACCCTACCTAGGAATGGAATTTGAAGGTCCAGACCTACAAAACTTGTCCTCAACCCAATCCAATAGTAGAAATCAAAATCAAAATCCAAGCAAAGCAATACAGTCCCCAAAATCAATGGGGATAGCATACAAAATCTTTGCTTACTAATACTGTCATATGACAGTGATGCCACACGAGGGAGAAGAAATCGACCCGCCAGAATTAAAGTAAAGTAAAGAGTCGAGCAAACCTGAAAGTCAAGTAAACTGTGGCTAAAGATATATAAAACTACATTGCAAATGTGCCATGTCAATCAAACAACTCATGGAAGTAAACTACTAGCAGGCTCAAAAGTCAAGTAAACTGAAGATTAATCTAACAAGCCTGACAGTAGCTAACTGTACCTAATTGTACCTAACTGATGCTAATTGTACCTAACTAAATTTTTTTATGACAACTAACTGATGCTAACTGTACCTAACTGATGCTAACTGTACCTAACTGATGCTAACTGTCACAAATATGATATTTTTATGACAAAATACATCATTATCAGGGCACATTATGGCCATTTTCTTACATGATGCTAACTATACCTAACTGAATTTTTTGACAGTAGCTAACTGTATTTAGTAATTTTTCTGTAACAGTCTTGCCCCTATTTGAAGGACAAGCAAATAGATACCTAAAATCCACTAGTATTGCCTCTAAAAAAGCCTAACTGAATTTTTCTGTAACTGTACCTAACTGAATTTTTCTGTAACAGTCTTGCCCCTATTTTTCTGTAAAAAAGCGTAAAATCCACTAGTTTAGAGGCAATACTAGTGGATTTTAGGTATCTATTTGCCTCTAAAAAAGCCTTAAAAGTCCACTATTATTGACAATCAAAATATGATCTGAACTGTAAGGAGTTAACTGAAATTCACTAGTATTGCCTCTAAAAAAGCCTAAAGTCTACTATTATCTACTTTAGGCACAATCATACACAATTTTGACTGTACTGTAACAATTGTACTCCATCAAAATGTTGAAATTTTGACATTCAGAGGGTCACCTGCGTGGTGGTGCCCTGCACAGCGGTCGTTGAGCTCGCGCGGTGTGGTGAGCTCGCCGGAGATGGACGGGCCCAGCACAACGGTCGAGATTCAGAGCAGAGGTTGAGGGCAAGAGGAAGAAGAAGAAGAAGGAAGTGGAGGGGAGGGGCTCACCTGCAGTCGAGGGCGTACACGGCGTCGGCCGGCCACCTTGGACCCGGAGGAAGCCACGGTCGTGCCGGATCCCTAGGGCTCGGGGCCAGCACAAGACCAGGCCGCAGCAGAGCTGAGCTGAGGTAGAGGCGGTCGTCTCCTCCTCCTCCTCCTCGTCCTCCTTCTGGTCCTCCTCCTCCGGCTCGGGGCGCGGGGGCGTGGGGGCGGCGGCGCGGGGGAGCTGCAGTGGTGGGGGGCGTGGGGCACGGGGGAGCTGCAGTGGTGGGGGGCGTGGGGCGCGGGGGAGTTGCAGTGGTGAGGGGTGCGGGGGCGGTGGGGGTCGAGGCGGCGGCGGTAGGGGACGGAGGGGACGGAGGGTGCGTGCTGGCGCGGCGGCGGCGTATGGTTGGGGCAAATTAGGTCGAGTGGGGAGGAAGGGAGGGAGGGGAATAGGTGGAGTGGGGGGGGGGGAAGCTTACTAATGGCGCACCCTGCAGAGGTGCGCCATTAGAATGTTTTTTTATTACAGTTCGAGCACTCAGATTATATTCCACCTAACCCAATCCACACCAGAACCCGCCCACTAGCCCGACTGGTCAGCACGCAACACACACACCAGGAGGTCCTGGGTTCGATTCCTAGGCTCCCCAATATTTTTTATGCATTTTAAATGCTGTTTGATATTTATTAGTGTTTAAATATGTTCAAACTTGTTTAAATCATAACAATAATATTTTTTTTATAAAAACAGTAATTATTTTTTAAAAAATATGTTCAACTTTGTTACTTGAAAATATCATCGGCGGCGGCGGTGGAGCGGGGGAGGGTGCGGGGGGCCGGGTGCTCGTCGGCGGCGGTGGAGCGGGGGAGGGTTGCGGTGGGTCGTCGTCAGCGGTGGAGCTAGCGGGGGAGGGTGCGGGTGGGATCGAGATGGAGGGGGATCGAGATCGAGATGGAGGGGGAATCGAGATCGAGATGGAGGGGATCGAGATCGAGTGTCCTCATGAATTCAAAAAGTGCCCATGAAATTTAAAAATATTCATGATATGAAAAAGTGCCCATGAAATACAATCGAGAAATGAAGACTACGATTTAAATACAATCGATCTTAGCTAGCTATCTGTTCGCAATCTTCTTGCCCTTCTTTTTCGCAAATGGAGTTCTTCTGTGGAACGGACGTCCTTTAGGTAGGGTGGTCCTGCTTCTTCTTGTGGTGTGTGCTGCTACTTCATCGTTGTCGTCATGTTCGATCTTCGGGTCGCCGTACTTGTCGAAGTCTTGCTCATTGGCTACTCCATCCATTTCGATGATCTTCCTTTTGCCTCTCCTCACGACAACACGACCGGGCTTTGATGGGTCGGTAATGAAGAAGCATTGGTCCACTTGGGAAGCCAGTACCCATGGCTCATTTTTCGCGGTGACGTTTGCGCCCGCGGTCTTGGATTTGGCTTCGGGTATAACCATGGTGGTGAAATACCGGTCTTCTTTTAGGACGCTCTTGGCCCATCTGACATGGAACATCGGGACCTTCTCTCCAGCGTAGATCAGCTCCCAGATCTCCTCGATCCTTCCGTAGTATCTGTCCTTGTCGTTACCGGTGTAGGATTCCATCGTTACCCCGGAGTTCTGATAACCATCGCTCTTCATGTCCTTGTTCTCGATGTAAAATGTGTAGCCGTTGATATCGTATGCCTCATATGTCATCAGGTTGTGCTCGGCGCCATGTGACAAGGCGAATATGAGTTGTTCTTCCGCGGAAGAACACTCATGTAAAGGGTACGACAGAAGCTTCTGCTTGAACCAACGCGTGAAACATGAGTTGTGCTCTTTGATTATATTTCCGTCCGTCCTCTGTTGGCCCCGGTCATTGTACGTCTTCGCAATAAAGGTTTTGTGCTCTACCACCCAAGGATCAACCACGTCTATGTGTTGTAGCGCGACTAGGTTTGCTCTTTCAAAGTCGGCGAGTCGACCCTCGAAGTCGACATGCATTTCGCGGCGACCCTCACGGTGACCCCATCCAGCGAGCCTACCGAGGTGCCTGTTGACGGGCAGACCAACGGAGTTCTCGATGCCTAGATAATTCGTGCAGTAGGAGATGCACTCTTCGGTCAGAAAGCCCCTGGCTATACTTCCCTCTGGACGTGACATGTTGGGAACGTATCCTTTGATGACACCATTCATCCTTTCGAACGACATCATGCTATACAGGAACGTCGGCCCGAGTTGGATGATATCCTCCACGATATGGACCAGCAGATGCACCATAAAGTCGAAGAATGCGGGCGGGAAGTACATCTCAAGCTCGCATAGTATCACCACGATCTTTTCCTGTAGCCTCCTGAGTTGCCTCACGCCAATCGACTTCCGAGAGATGACGTCGAAAAAGTTGCATAGGCCAAATAGCGTTTCACGGATGTGCGCATCCATGATCCCACGGATTGCAACTGGAAGTATCTGCATCATCAGCACGTGACAGTCGTGAGACTTCATCCCGCTGAACTTCTGCTTCGCTGGGTCTAGGTATCTGCTTATCTTCCCCGCGTAACCGTAAGGAAGTTTTACTCCTATGAGGCAGGTGAAAATCTGCTCGATCTCCTCCTGACTTAGAGTGAAGCACGCGGGAGGGTAGTCATTTCCGGTCTTCTTGGCCTTTTTGCCTTTGCGACGAGTTTCTGCGTCCTGTTTCGCCTCATCATCATCATCATCATCATCATCATCATCATCATTAGCGTGAAGCTCCTGCCTGATGCCCATTGATTTCAAGTCTGCCCTTGCTTTCGGCCCATCTTTGGTCCTCTCTGGCATGTTGAGCAGGGTACCAAGCAGACTCTCGCACACGTTCTTCGTGATATGCATGGCATCAAGGCTGTGAGGCACACGGTGGATCTTCCAGTACAACATGTCCCAGAAAACAGACCTCGTTTTCCATACCTTCAGCAGCGGCTCTAGCACCTTTCGCTTCTTTCCCGGCTCTGGCGCCTTTTGCTTCTTTCCCGGCAGTGGGCAATCTTTCCAATTTTTCAACAGCTCGTCTATTTCCTCGCCGCTCCTCGTACGCGGGCGTTTTCGGGGTTCGGTTTCACCATCGAACAGATCCTCGTGCTTCCTCCACGGGTCATCGTCGCGAAGCCACCTTCGATGTCCCATGAACATGGTTTTCGAAGACCCGGGATCTCTATCTAGCTGGCGATACATTGTGTCATCCATGCACCCTACGCATCCAGAAAATCCGTGGACTACCTGCCTCGCGAGATATCCGTAACCGAGATAGTCGTGCACCATCGTGAGCAGTGCGGCTCTCATAGGGAAATATTCTTTCTCTGCGGCGTCCCACGTATTGGCTGGCGTTTTCCACAGCGTGTCTAGCTCCTCTTTCAGCAGCCCCAGATACAGATTGATGTCGTTCCCTGGTTGTTTCAGCCCTTCAATTAGCATACTCATGTGAATGTACTTCCTCTTCATGCACAACCAGGGGGGAAGGTTGTACATCCACACAAACACAGCCAGGTGCTATGTGTGCTTCTCTAGCTGCCAAACGGATTGACTCCATCGTTGCTCGCGCCTAGCACGATGTTCCTTGGATCCTTCCCAAATTCTGGGTATTCGAAGTTCAAAGCTTGCCACTGGCTCGCATCCTTAGGGTGACTTAGCATCTTCTCTTTTTTATTTATCTCCGGATCATTTCCGTCATCTTCCCGCTTCTTCTCCTCCCTATCCGCGTGCCAACGCAGGAGCTTTGCTACCTTATGTCCGCGAAATACCGTTGCAGACGAGGAGTGATCGGAAAGTACCACACTGATTTTCGAGGAGCTTTCTTCCTCTTCTTGTATCGAGTGACGCCGCACACCGGACATATGGTAGACTCTGCGTGCTCGTCCCGATAAATGATGCAATTGTTCATGCACACATGGTATTTCACGTGCGGTAAATCCAGAGGACACACGATTTTCTTCGCCTCCTCGAAACTGGTCGGGTACTTGTTCCCCTTGGGAAGACGTTCGTGCCAGAATGACATGTTCTCGTCGAAGCATGCGTCGGTCATTTTGTGTTTTACCTTCATCTCCAGAGCCATGAGCGTTACTTTCAGGCGGGTATCCTCGGGCCTGCATCCTTCATATAATGGAGTAACCGCGTCTATCTCCAGTTGATCCAGCTTGGCTTTCTCTCGGGCGGCAGCTCTTGCATTATCCGTCTGCTTGAGAAGCAGCTCTTGAATATGAGGGTCCTGCACCCAGCCTCCATCGTCGTCTGCTCCGGCATCTTCATCTTCATGATCATGCCCTTCGTCTTGATCTTCCTCATCATCATGTACGACATCTTCTACATGATGACTGTGTACAGCATCACCATCGTGATCATGTCCTGGAGATTCTTCGTCTTCTCGCCTGCCCTCGCCGCGGTGGTTGTCTTGTTGCCCTTACTCACCTTGCCACCGATAGCCATCCATGAAACCACGAAAGAGTAGGTGGTCCCGCACCAGCCCAGAATCCGAGTCCGCAATAAGGCTCTTCAGCTTGCATCTTCGACACGGACATCTTATCTCCGTCTCGTTCTTTTGAAGCATCTCAGCCTTCACGGAGCTCAAAAACTTATTCACGATGCCTTCGGTCATCATGCGGACCATGGTCGCCTGCGGGGTAGAGCAAAACGATATTTTAGATCCTAGAAAAATTTTGGCATGACCTTCCCTAAAAATAGGACCAAAAAGAATGCATAGTGCCAAAATTCTCGCCGAAACGGAAATGAATCAATATTCCGGCAAAATATTGACAACTATCGCATTTCAAATACCGGTACCCGCAAACACAAACATATATGTAACACCACAAACATATGCAACACCACAAACATACATAGATCTAGCTAGGCCACAAAAAGTGCATGTGCACGTTGTTGGAGCGAGCTAGGGAGAAAAAAAGTAGATCTACATCATGAAGATAGCTTTCCCCTTACTTACCTATCAAAAAAAGCTAATTTTACCACTTAATTTTGATGAATCTATGGTGCAAATGAGGTGAGGAGGAGGAGGCAGCCCAAAACTTGGAGAAGGAGATGGAGGGAATGAAGTGGGGAAAGTGAGTGGATAGGTGTGGCTGTCCAAAATATCTTGTTGGGGTCCTAGGTTACTAATGGCGCACCACCTGCAAATGCGTCATTAGTAACCTTGGTTACTAATGGCCATTAGTAACCTTGGTTACTAATGGCGCACATGCATGTGGTGCGTCATTAGTAGTTTTGCAAAAAAGTATATATATATATATATATATATATATATATATATATATATATACTAATGGCGCACCTCCAGTTGGTGCGCCATTACTAGTTTAAACTAGTAATGGCGCACTGTGATGCGGTGCGCCATTAGTAATTTTGCAAAAAGAAGAATAAAAAAACATTACTGGCGCACTCTGTGGCCAGTGCGCCATTACTAGTTAGAACTAGTAATAGCACACTTCGATCGGGTGCGCCATTAGTATGTATGTAAAAATGAAAAAAAAATCACTAGTGGCGCATCTTTTGTCTGGTGCGCTATAGTGTCTCCCACACTAATGGCGCATCGACAAGTGGTACGCCATTAGTATATAGTAGTGACGCACTACTTCACTGGTGCGCCATTAGTGTCCATCCCATCTAGGGCTGCAAACGAGTCGAGCTCGAGCGAGTTGGAGTTGGCTCAACTCAACTCATATGAAAATTCAAGCGAGCTCAAACTGAGTGAAGCTCATGATCGAGCTGTAGAACATGACTCATGCTCAGCTTGTAACGATTTTGAGTCGATCTCGAGCTAGTTTCGAGCTAAATAAGATGATAAAAATTATAAATCTATGAATGAAAAACAAAAAAAATAAGGTGAATATTGCTGGGAACCTTTGCCAAAAATATAGGATATTTGGCACATAGTCGACCACGTGCCATAATTAGGCCTAAATTTTCTCTGCACTTAATTAAGTTTCCATGTCCGTTGGTAAATAAAATAAAGAAAATCATGAACAACATATATGATAATAAATTATCTTATTTTCATTTAATATATGGCATGATCATTTAACATAATGATATTTTGTCGAGCTATCGAGCTAAAATCGAGCGAGCCAACATTGGCTCAAGATCGGCTCATTTCTCGGTCGAGCTACACAAAGTGTTCAAACTCAGCTTGTTTCTTTTCGAGTCGATCTCGAGTCGAGTCAAAAAATGAGTCAATCTCAAGCGGCTCACGAGCCTCGAGCTTTTCTTGCAGCCCTAATCCCATCTATAGCCCTTTTCCTAGTAGTGTGGATTATTCCATGTGTACTTGTATTGTCCATGGTGCACCGTTCTACTCCCTCTAACTGCAGTTTTTTGCGGGTAGAAGCCATGGATTTTAATAGGCTCAGGGTCTTGTATAGGAGAATGATCATGTATGACTAGGGATAACATTTACATGCTAGTTTATTATTTGAAGACAAGGCATGGTGTTTCGGATAAGTATATACACCACAATTTAGATATTTTATTAGTTGTACTTAAGCTATGAGACAGAAGAAAGTACAACGCATGGTTCCCGTCTCCCGCGGTAAATAAAATGGGCAAGTTTCAATTATATTGCCCAAAGAATTTGTAGCTCACTTTGCTTGACCGCTTGCAGGTTAACTGCTACTGGCGCGGGCTAGACTCCGACCACACGCGACATCCTTCAGCCCGCCGAGAGATCCAACCTAGTTGGGCCATGTAGGGTTCAGATTGCCGAGAGATCCCGATGGAACATGTCACGCGAGTAGTGAGGAGGGTTCCAGTGAAGTTCGTTGCGAGACTAAATTGTGGCTGACTCATCATTGGGCGCTATATGGGTACCTTTAAAAGCTTTAAAGTATATGGATGCATAGGCTATAGGTTCACTGGTAGAAAAAAAGGCTTCCGTCCAGCCCCATTAGTCGCGAAACTGTAGGAACCACGACTAATGAAGTCTTTAGTCGCGGTTCGGCAGACGAACCGCGACCAAAGGCTTGGGCCAGGGCGCTCGGTGGCCAGCTGGTGCACGTGAGGGGCTTTAGTCGCGGTTGGCCAGGCCAACCGCGACTAAAGGTGCCCAAAGGCCTTTAGTCGCGGTTGGCCTGGCCAACCGCGACTAAAGCTCCTCCCCTATATATACCAGTTCAGCGCACTCACTTAGCCATTTGGTGCCACTTCTCTTCACAAGGGGGTGTAGGTTTGCTTTTGGTTCCTCTTATGCACACAAGGTGTTTGATGAAATGCCCAACAGCGTGAAACAAACATGATATGAAGTGTTGGAGCCACACTTGAGGTTCCTCCTCGATCGCGGTTAGCAACTTGAACCTTTCATGCATGTGTGTCATTGATAAAATATGCATGTGTGTTGTTCATTGTTTAATTTCTATTGTTTATAGCTAGTTACTTTAACAAATGCATGATGGTTAATTATATATTTTATATTATAATAATGCAGATGAATCGGCAATGGATGTACGGTAACCGACTCTCCCGCGAGTTCACTACGGGTTTGAAAGATTTCCTCGTAGTGGCTAATGCGAACAAGCAGAAGGGTTTTGTTATCTGTCCATGTGTTGACTGTAAGAATCAGAAGGGTTACTCTTCCTCAAGAGAAGTTCACCTGCACCTGCTTCGGCACGGTTTCATGCCAAGCTATAATTGTTGGACCAAGCATGGAGAAAGAGGGGTTATAATGGAAGAAGATGAAGAAGGGGATGATTTCATCGATGAAAGCTATCTTGCTCATTTCGGTGATACTTTCATGGAGGATGCTGAAGGTGAAGGGGAAGGTGAAGGGGAAGGTGAAGGGGAAGGTGAAGGTGAAGGTGAAGAAGAGGCACGTGATGAGACCGTTGATGATCTTGGTCGGACCATTGCTGATGCACGGAGACGCTGCGAAACTGAAAAGGAGAGGGAGAATTTGGATCGCATGTTAGAGGATCACAGAAAGTCGTTGTACCCTGGATGCGATGATGGTCTGAAAAAGCTGGGCTGCACACTGGATTTGCTGAAATGGAAGGCACAGGCAGGTGTAGCTGACTCGGCATTTGAAAACTTGCTGAAAATGTTGAAGAATATGTTTCCAAAGAATAACGAGTTGCCCGCCAGTACGTACGAAGCAAAGAAGGTTGTCTGCCCTCTAGGTTTAGAGGTTCTGAAGATACATGCATGCATCAACGACTGCATCCTCTACCGCGGTGAATACGAGAATTTGAATGAATGCCCGGTATGCACTGCATTGCGTTATAAGATCAGAGGCGATGACCCTGGTGACGATGTTGAGGGCGGGAAACCCAGGAAGAGGGTTCCCGCCAAGGTGATGTGGTATGCTCCTATAATACCACGGTTGAAACGTCTGTTCAGGAACAAAGAGCATGCCAAGTTGTTGCGATGGCACAAAGAGGACCGTAAGTCGGACGGGGAGTTGAGACACACCGCAGATGGAACGCAATGGAGAAAGATCGACAGAGAGTTCAAAGATTTTGCAGCTGACGCAAGGAACATAAGATTTGGTCTAAGTACAGATGGCATGAATCCTTTTGGCGAGCAGAGCTCCAGCCATAGCACCTGGCCCGTGACTCTATGCATCTACAACCTTCCTCCTTGGTTGTGCATGAAGCGGAAGTTCATTATGATGCCAGTGCTCATCCAAGGTCCGAAGCAACCCGGCAACGACATCGATGTGTACCTAAGGCCATTAGTTGATGAACTTTTACAGCTGTGGGGCAGACCTGGTGTCCGTGTGTGGGATGAGCACAAAAAAGAGGAATTTAACCTACGAGCGTTGCTTTTCGTAACCATCAACGATTGGCCTGCTCTTAGTAACCTTTCGGGACTGTCAAATAAGGGATACAATGCATGCACGCACTGCTTACATGAGACTGAAAGTGTACATTTGCCAAATTGTAAGAAGAACGTGTACCTTGGGCATCGTCGATTTCTTCCGAAAATTCATCCAGTAAGAAAGAAAGGCAAGCATTACAACGGCAAGGCAGATCACCGGCCGAAGCCTGCGGAACGCACTGGTGCTGAGGTATTTGATATGGTCAAGGATTTGAAAGTCATCTTTGGAAAGGGTCCTGGCGGACAATCAGTTCCGAAGGGAGCTGACGGGCACGCAGCCATGTGGAAGAAGAAATCTATATTCTGGGAGCTAGAATATTGGAAAGTCCTAGAAGTCCGCTCTGCAATCGACGTGATGCACGTTACGAAGAATATTTGCGTGAACCTCCTAAGCTTCTTGGGCGTGTATGGGAAGACAAATGATACAAAGGAAGCACGGCAGGACCAGCAACGTTTGAAAGACCCTGATGACCGGCATCCGGAATGGTTTCAAGGTCGTGCCAGCTACGCTCTGACCAAAGAAGAGAAGGTCATCTTTTTTGAATGCCTGAGCAGTATGAAGGTCCCGTCTGGATTCTCGTCCAATATAAAGGGAATAATAAACATGGCGGAGAAAAAGTTCCAAAACCTGAAGTCTCACGACTGCCACGTGATTATGACGCAATTGCTTCCGATTGCTTTGAGGGGGCTCCTGCCGGAAAATGTTCGAGTAGCCATTGTGAAGCTATGTGCATTCCTCAATGCAATCTCTCAGAAGGTAATCAATCCAGAAGATCTACCACGGTTACAGAACGATGTGATCCAATGTCTTGTCAGTTTCGAGTTGGTGTTCCCGCCATCCTTCTTCAATATTATGACGCACCTCTTGGTTCACCTAGTCGAAGAGATTTTCATTCTCGGTCCTGTATTTCTACACAATATGTTCCCCTTCGAGAGGTTCATGGGAGTATTAAAGAAATATGTTCGTAACCGTGCTAGGCCAGAAGGAAGCATCGCCAAGGGCTATGGAAATGAGGAGGTAATTGAGTTTTGTGTTGACTTTGTTCCTGACCTTAAGCCGATTGGTCTTCCTCGATCGCGGCACGAGGGGAGACTAAGTGGAAAAGGCACGATCGGAAGGAAATCAACGACATGTATGGACGGCCATTCTCTGACTGAAGCACACCACACTGTACTGACCAATTCCAGCTTGGTGGCTCCGTACTTTGAGAAACACAAGAATATTTTACGCTCGGACAACCCGGGGAAGCCTGAATCCTGGATTAGGAAGGCCCACATGGAGACTTTCGGCAGTTGGTTGAGAAAACATTTAATGAATGACAATGATGTTGTAGATCAGCTGTACATGTTGGCCAAGACACCATCTTCGACTATAACGACTTTCCAAGGGTACGAGATAAATGGGAATACATTTTACACGATCGCCCAAGATAAAAAGAGCACCAACCAAAACAGTGGTGTCCGCTTTGATGCAGCAACCGAGAATGGGCAAAAGGTCACATATTATGGTTACATAGAGGAGATATGGGAACTTGACTATGGACCCTCCTTTAAGGTCCCTTTGTTCCGGTGCAAATGGTTCAAGCTAACAGGAGGTGGGGTAAAGGTGGACCAGCAATACGGAATGACAATGGTGGATTTCAACAATCTTGGTTACCTTGACGAACCATTCGTCCTAGCGAAAGATGTCGCTCAGGTTTTCTATGTGAAGGACATGAGTAGCAAACCGAGGAAACGGAAAGATAAGAAAACGATCAGTACATCATGCGATGATCCAAAGCGCCACATTGTTCTTTCAGGGAAAAGAAACATCGTGAGAGTGGAGGACAAGACAGACATGTCAGAAGATTATAATATGTTTGCTGAAATTCCGCCCTTCAAAGTGAACACCGACCCAAGCATTAAGTTAAATGATGAGGATGCTCCATGGATACGGCACAATCGTAAGCAAGCAGGGACACAAGGGAAGAAATGATGTGTAATAATTTATTGTACCAAACTTTGTTGAATGGATCATGTGAATTATATTACCCGTGATGTGTTTGGTGTCCATTTTCGAATGATTCGAGATACCACTGATGATACATGAAATTTGGAGTGATTTAGTCATACTCCTGCCTAGGCGTATAAAATTTTGAATTGAATTAGTTTTATTTTTCTGAATTTTTTGATATATTATTTGTATTTTTAACATTTTGAATTGAATTAGTTTTATTTTTCAAATTTTTTTGATATATTATTTGTATTTTTAGAATTTTGAATTGAATTAGTTTTATTTTTCTGAATTTTTTGATATAATATTTGTGTTTTTAACATATTGAATTGAATTAGTTTTATTTTTCTGAATTTTTTGATATATTATTTGTATTTTTAACATTTTGAATTGAATTAGTTTTATTTTTCTTAATTTTTTGATATATTATTTGTATTTTTAGAATTTTGAATTGAATTAGTTTTATTTTTCTGAATTTTTTGATATAATATTTGTGTTTTTAACATATTGAATTGAATTAGTTTTATTTTTCTGAATTTTTCAATATATTATTTGTATTTTTAAGATTTTGAAAAAGAAAAAGTATTTTAAAAATACCTTTAGTCGCGGTTGGCCTGCCCAACCGCGACTAAAGGTCATTGCGCGCGGGAACGAAAAACCCGCCAAAAAAGCCCTTTAGTCGCGGGTCGCCTCCCCAACCGCGACTAAAGGTTACCTTTAGTCGCGGGTCGCCTACCCAACCGCGACTAAAGGTTGCCCTTTAGTCGCGGGTCGCCTCCCCAACCGCGACTAAAGGGGGGGGGGGGCTATAAATACAAGGGCCCGACCCGTCGCGGGCATTTCTCGTCTTCTCTGTCGCGCCGAAGGCCTGCCGCCGTCGCCCTCGCCCTCGACGCCGCCCGCCGTCGCCCTCGCCCTCGACGCCGCCCGCCGTCGCCCTCGCCCTCGACGTCGCCCGCCGTCGCCCGCCGCCCCCTCTCGCCCACGTACGGCGCCCGCCGCCCCCTCTCGCCCTCGTACGCCGCCCGCCGTCGCCCGCCGCCCCCTCTCGCCCACGCCGGCCGGCCTCCCTCGCCCACCACGCCGCCTCTCGCCCGCCCTCAACGCCGCCGCCCGCTGTCGCCCGCCGCCCCCTCTCGCCCACGTACAGAGAGCTAGCGAGATCGTGGAGAGGGAGAGAGAATTTTTTTTGTTCTTTTTAATTTTAACTAGTTAATTAGTTTAACAAAAACGGTAAAATAACTTAACAAAAAACGTATAACCGTAAAATAACTTAATTAACAAAAAACGTATAACTTAACAAATAACCGTAAAATTTGATAATTAACAAAAAAAACGTATATACGGAGAGGGGGCGGCGAGGGGGGCGGCGATGCGCGCGGTGTTTTTTTTAGGGATCGAGAGGGGGCGGCGAGGGTTATACATGTGTGTTGTCCTCGCCTCCCTCTCCGTGACGCCGTCGTCTGCCGCCCCGTCTCGCGCTCTACCGCGACACCCTCTCCCACCCCTTCCTCGCCCCCTCCTTTTGCCACCGCCCTTTCGCCACCGCCACCGCCACCGCCCCCCTTCTTCACTTAATTAATTTGTTTTTACTACATGTTTTCAGGACTGACATAATGGCGGACGATAGAGCTGACCCGATTATGGACAACTATGATCCGGACGGTGAAGCACATATGTTCGGCATCATAAACGGCGATATTCTATATGTGCCGACCGGACAAGAAGAAGATGATATCTCTTCTTATCTGAACCTTGACGGTGAAGATGAAGGGCGCCGTCAGCAAGATGATGCCGAACAAACGTCGATAAACGACGATCTTCAAATGGAAGTAGCAACCACCTCCGGCGCCGAGGTATATATATACATTGAGCCTCTGGTGATACAAACTAACTGATTTGAATAAATATGTGTGGACTAACGCGCGCGACTCTCTTTCTTATTTTAGCCCTCGGCCGGATCGTCGAAACAATCGAGTACGTCGTCAAAGCGTGGCGCAACCAAGACGATGAAACAAGGAGAAACATGCACCATCGAGGTTGTCGACAGTGCAACCGGCAGGCCGCTGGAGCCCCGCAAGAACGCCACCAAGTTTGTCAACCAATGCGGAGCCATTGTTAGAGACAACGTCTCGATCACCGTCCAGGAGTGGAATAAGCCAAAGAAGGCACGAATTGCTGGTTTCACTTTTGTCGATAAGAGAACAAAAAAAGATTGCTTCAAGAAGCTTATGGAACATTTCGTTCTACCTCCGGAATACAACAAATTCGATGAGGAGGGTAACAAGATTGAGGAAAACAAGGAGAGGAGGAGGCTAGTCAAACAGTTCGCTCTTCATAAGATGGCCGACGCATTCCGGAAAATTCAAGCAAAATCTAGCCCATGACTTTGTCAAGCAGAACAAGACTCCGGATTTCAAAGGACAATATGAGAAACTGAAACATGATTGGCCAGAATTTGTGAAGCAAAAGAAATCGGAGCAGTTCATTCAAATATCGAAAAAAATAAGGAAAATGCGGCTAAGAAGGAGTACAATCATATTATGGGGCCAGGAGGGTATCGCCTTTGGGAGCCTAGGTGGGAGAAGATGGAGAACGAGCTGAGGGCGCGAGGAATCCGTCCAGGTACGGAGGGATGGGACCCAAGGGCCAAAAGCTGGTGGTACGGGCATGGGGGAACGCTGAACCCGGAGACAGGGGAGTGTGTTTACCGGGGCAAAATAATTAAACCCACCCAAGCCCTTATTGACGCAATGAGGGATGCTCAAGAGGGGAAGATCAAGTTCAACAGAGAGAACGACGCGCTGACAAAAGCCCTCGGGAATCCTGAACACGGAGGACGTGTACGAGGCATGGGGCACATTCCGTGGAAAATAGGGTTCCCCCAGAACGATGACCCGTACGGTTACAGAAGCCGGAAGAGAAAGATGGATCGGGAAGCAGATGTTGTGGCGCGGTTGGCATCGGAAATGGATGTGATGAAGAAAACCGTGAGTGTACTAGTAGCCGAACGAGATGCAGCTCGGGCGCAGCATGAAGATCATCCAGCGGATCTCAGAAGCCAGCAGCGGAGAAGCAGTGTGGCTTCCACGGAGGCCCCACCGGCTGGTGCAGATGCACCGACGATCGAAATTACTGCACCGGAGCCTCTGGTGGTCGAAATTACTGCACCGGAGCCTCTGGTGGTCGAAATTACTGCACCGGAGCCTCCTCGCTACCCCGTGGACGATATAAAGGAGATGAAAGAATGTCATCTGTATTATCCTATCGGGAACATGTCCATGAAGGTAGCCATCGGCAGTGCTTTACCATGTTTACCTGGAGCACTCCACCACAACAACCCCATTCAAGATGGCTATGCTCGTGTCACGGTGGAGGACATAGTCCAAGGGTTTGAGGACCTGGAGATTGACATTGCTACACCTGAAGGGGAGAAAAGACTTGGAGATGTCAAGCGCCATTTCATTCTATGGCAAAAGAAGTTTATCAAGTTTCCAGGCGAGGCGCCAAGGACAACAAGTCCACCCCCCTACGGTGGTGGCGGTTCACCTACACCTCCGTCACGTCAGCCGACGCCCCCCAGTCCACAACGTCCGGCGGGTGATCAGACGCCGCCCCCCAGTCCTCGTCCGGCGGGTGATCAGACGCCGCCCCCCAATCCACCTCCGGCAAAGAAGCAGAAGCAGTCCTGGATTATTAACCCGGACCCTTATGTACCTAAGACCACAAAGGTACCGGAGCCATCATTGAAGCCTCTCCCCACAAGGCCTTGGGAACGTAGTGCCGAGGAAACTGCCGCGGCCGCGGCTGCTGATCATGAGAAATGGAAGGCGGACTGCAAGAAGAAAAGAGAGCCCGAGCCCAAGCCAGTATTTTCTGATGAGCAAAAGAAGTGGGCTAAGTCATTTTTGAGCACACCGTCCCAAGCCGCGAAGAATCTGCCTGACGACTATGCACGTGAACTTCGTAGGCAGGCACTCATGTTGAAGGAGAAGAAAGAGCGGGCGGAGAACCAGGAGAACAAAGCCTTGGAGGAGGCCGAGAAAACGGAATTAGAAAGTAAAAAAAGCGGGAAACGAGTTGCCCAGCTCGGGGAACAAAGTAAACAATCGATTGCCCCGCTTATAGTGAAAGCCGCCGGTCCGGATGACCCTGATATCATAGCAGCTGCGGCAGCACATGGATTGACTGTAACGAGTGCCAGAGAACAAGCGGCCAACTTAGGTATTACTCTTCGTGAACTGTTAGGCCTTGATGAGGCGCCAGTGAAGGAGGTAGTAATTACATATGTGAAGAATGGGCCTCTCGTCGAGCCTGCGCAGGAAGAGGATCTACCTCCACAAATGAAAGGTCTGCTGAAATGGTACAAGGGTTACATAAAAAATAAAAACGCCAAAGAATATATTTATGCGGAAGTTAGATATGAGCATCACTTCAAACATTACTATGTGCAAATTCATCTGAGTGAATTGTTCCAGCTTTTCAATCTGCGCGAGCTCGACAAATCTATCATCAGTTGCTATGTTCTGTAAGTGATTTATTTCTACCCCATCTCGTTCATATTGCCTGCACTATATATATGTCCTAACTATATTGTTGTGTCCGCTATTATACATGCAGAATGAAGATTAAGGAATGCAGAGTAAGGAACATCCATGATGTTGGGTTCATTGACCCACACATCGTTAATGGATATGTGTTGGAGCATCACCCCGCCGACATGGAGGCAGACCTGTGGCAGTTTCTTACAAAGCAGGAACTCAAAAGTGATATTCTATTTCCTTACCATTTTGGGTGAGTGTTTCTGTCTTGAGCACATTCTCTTTTGTTTACTCCATGCATGGTATGTGGCCGGCTAATCGATGAGTTATGCATGACGTACTGTGCATGTATCGTGTCCGCAGGTTCCACTGGATTCTGCTAGTAATTAAAGTTGACACCTCAGAATGTCTCGTCCACGACTCTCTGAATAAGGATTCCAAAGCTTTGGGTCGACATGAGAAGAATGCTGCAGAAGTAATTATTTTCATTCATTTGCGCTCTATATCGATCGGCCTATTTCGTTCATTTCCTAATATCAAGTAACTAATAACTCTCTTGTTCATTTAATTTTCTTTGCCTCGTAGGGTTTGGAGACGGTTCGTAGATACAAAGGTCGGTGAATTCAAAAAAGAGCTAGAATTCAAAAGGGCAAAGGCTAAGAATGGTGAGGATATTCAGCCAGCGGGGACCAATCTATGTGCATACTATGTCTGTGAGATGATCCGGAGATACACCTCTGAGCGGGTTCCGAGTGATACCAATGCTCAGAGGAATAACCTCCGGATGATGCTTAGTCCAGAAGCTCGCTTCCGACCACTTCAAGAGGAACTAGCTGGATGGTTCAGGAGGGAAGTCCTCCATCCTAAAGGAGAACACCATTACGAGGACGTAGAACTTTATATGCATTAAATTATGTATGGAAACTTGTTCAAAATTGTATATGGTCATTCCGATGATATTGAATATATATTGTATATTCCTCTTGAATTCTTTTTGGTTCTAATTTCAAATTTGTTTGAAATTGTACATTCATATGCATGTATGTAGTACCGTAGAATATGTGAAACTCCTTCAAAATTAAAATAAAGCACAAAAGAAATAAAACAATACAAATTAAACAGAAAACAGGTTTAGGGGGGGGCTAAAACCCTAAACCCGCGGCGGCCTTTAGTCGCGGTTGGCCAGAAGAACCGCGACTAAAGGTCGTCCGCCCCGACGGCCGCCTGGCGCTCACGTGGACGGGTCTTTAGTCGCGGTTCTTAAGCAACCGCGACTAAAGGGTGGGGCCTTTAGTCGCGCCCGTTCGGTCGCGGTTGCGCAACCGCGACTAATGGCAGTTGCGAACCGCGACCAAAGGCACTTTTTCCATCAGTGGTTAGATATCCCAGATAAGCAGCAATTGATGGATAGACTATGTTGCACCCATTCACGATACCACACATTCCCATTCCCAAGCAAAGTTGCATACTACGTATCCGAGAAATTGCCTATATTGATGCAAACAGAGGGCAAGCTAGCTACTCCACTGTTGGCCGCAGGAGATACTAGCAAACGCCCAACATTTACCTATATATGTGCGCCGATGAAGTATCAATTGGGTGGCACAAGTGTAATCGCACCGGAGAGAATCTAAAAGTCGTACCAAATAGTAGATGGATAGATACCAACAACAACCAACTTAAATTCTACCGCCTCTTGATTTAACCAGCCTAAGTAGCTCGTACTGATCTTATGTCACGAGAGTAGCTCTGGAATTGGTAATCATCCATGCCATGGTACTGGTTTTTTCTGCACCTGTGGACGTACAGATGCGCATTTGAGATTGTAAAGATATCTCCAACTCAAGCACATGAATCCGCATGCATGCGAGTAGGGATGAAAATGGAGTGGAAAATTTTCGCTTTTCCGGAGAAAAAATGGAAACGGAGAGGAAATATGAAAACGGAAACGGAATTTTGCAAAACGGAATGGAAATAGAATTTTTTATGCGGAAATGGAAACAAAAACAGAATGGTGTTTTTCAATGGAACACACGTGGAAAGGAACTTTCCGTTTTCATTAATATGGAATTTCCTTTTCTACTATAGGCCCATGGCTGCTTTGTAGCCCAACTACCAAACAACACACAATGACACAATGAGTAGAACGAGCATAATGTATCATTTGAGTACCAACTTTTACTACCGCACACATACTCAGCTAGACTCTATACCGAATTGTGACTACCCTATATTACCAATACAACCATATCATTTTGTAGCCATGTTAAGAATTCTATCAATTTGTTTATTTTTTGTCTGTATTTCTCTATGATTCAAAGGGGTTTTAAGTTCCGGTTAACAACAGTTTTGTTTTCGTGTCCGCTCTGTATTCGCCCCGTGTTTGTTTTCGGTAGTATCTGTTTCCGTATTCGTTTTCGGGGTTTTTGTATTCGTTTCCGCTTTTATAAAAAAATATGAAAACAAATATGATAGCGCCTAGTTTCGTCCATTTCCGCGCCATTTTCATCCCTACATGCGAGCGGTACAGTTTACGTGCTTCTGTCCAGTGGTCTTTCGCTACTATCTCTGTACCAAAATATTAGACGTTTTTGTAGGCTAAAATGGCCTACCAAAACGTCTTATATTTTGATACCGAGGTAGTACTTGTAAATTAATCCCCACCGTAAAAAACATAAAGATAACTATGTTCATTCAATATATATGGATTAAATCATTTCTATATACAATGTCTACAACAAATATGGGAGTCACCCGGTTTGCATTGAACTTACAAAACAACTTTGGCCCCGAGAAATCCGTCGCATATCAGATCCTATAAATACCATGCTCAGTTAATAGCTTAAGGGCATGTCTGGATCACAGTAAGGAGCATCCTTACCAACTTTTTTGGCGTTGATTGATGGTGTTGGCTTACGTTTTGATGAAAACAAGTTTTTTTTTGTATGGCTCCTGTATGAGAGGCTGACATATGGGCTCGACCATGTCGAAACAACCCAACATATAGCAAGCGAGGTGCCCGAAGAATCAACGAAAAATTCTCGCCCTTGCTTATCATTAACATTCTCGTCTTGCAAGGACCAAATTAAGGAACGCAATCCAAGTACATGGCGGCCCGCCGAGGATGATTTTTTGACATTTTATCATTTTTTTAGTCATAGATGTAACACATTCAACACATGCATGATAATAACCCCACTTGTTTTATCATGGAAATGGTACTACTATGACAGAGATTCATTTCATTTTTGCAGAATTTTCCCATATGTGATTTTCGTCTCTCTTTTTTTTTGCGGCTGATCTTTTCCTTGTAGTTTCAGACCAAAATTCGAGCTATGCATGCAGAAGCAAAAAAGATAAACTCCCACATGATTACTTAGAAAAAGGGAAACAAAATTGCAGACAATTTTCACATTTGGATTGTAGTGTGCACACATGAAGTCTGAGGGTTGCCAGTCTTCTTGAAAGGAAACGAGGGGCGACTTTTCAGCTTTACGTTAGTGGGTGCATAGAAGAAGTGTGACTTTAGAGTCTGCATTGAATGTGGTATAGGTATACTCCATGTGTCTCTATGCACGTGTTTGTATTACAACTTCTTAGTAGACACTATATATTGGTGGTAGAGGTTGACTATATCTTTTTCAGTCTATTTTTATTTTTCTGTGTTCCTTCTTTTTCTTTCTTGCAAATCATTTTGACTTGTTTTCAAGTGTTAAACACCGGGCACCATGCCTCAGACGTCCGCTCAAACAAGAGCTCCTATTGGATTATTTACCTCATGTGAAACGCGCAGGAAGGCAATCCTTTTTAGAGAAATGGGAGAAGTCGTTTCGATTTTCCTCCCTTTGAAATTCTTCTATTCGAGCAAATGAGAAGACCTAGAGGCATTCTCGTCAATTTCTTGGGCTCCCACTGAAAATCCATGACTGCCAGCCCTGCCGAGCAAAACCGAAATCCCTGTCAACTCGTATATGGATTGTATGGGCTCATTATATCTAGCAGCAACAAGTTCCAAAGTCTATGGGTTGTATGGGCTATGGACTCGACATGTCCGAGAAGCAGCACAGAAGAAGAGATCAGTGTTGCGCTTATTCACGATACCACCCATTCCCCAAACGACGTTGCAAATGACAACCAGTGCTAGAGGGCAAGCTAGTAGCTACTCTAATGTTGTGTAAGAGCTAACAAATATCCAACTTACGGCACATGTGTAGCTGCAACAAGCCGTACAAGATAGTAGATGATAGTTTCCCGCAAAAAAAAAGATAGTAGATGATAGGAGGCCAACACCATCTAACTTCAATTTTGCCGCCTTTTAGTGCTGCCAACCAAGTAGTACTCTCACATCACAATAGTAGCTCTCGAATTAGTCATTCGATCAAGTCATGCTAAACATTTAACCCAATTTATGGCTGCTATTTTATTGAACTAATCTTAGGCAAGTAGCTCGCTTACAACCGTTTTTGTCCTTACATAGTGTTGGAACCAGCATTTTCAAAGGATCCAACCGGACGGTGACGCATAGGTACTTCGTGTAATTTTGTTGCGAGCATCGGCGGCGAAGTTGAGCATTTTTGCAACCACCATAGTCTGTTTTTGCTATCACTATAGTTTATTTTTGTTGCTGGCGTCGATGGCGGCGAGCGTCGACGGTGACAGCTGTCGGCGGTGAGGGAAAACGGGGGAGGGCGGACGCGCGCAGCGTGACGTGGCGGCGAGGTGCGGCCGCCATGTGCCCATGTGTTTTCTTTGATCTCATGCACGGTGGGGAAGAAAGCGATGAGAAGGAAGGTGTCCGGTTGAAATTTGGGGGTGGGCCGGCCTAGGTGCTAGTGGGTGCATCCGTGCATAGAAAGGGCATGAGTTGGAGTGTGCACCGAGTGTTGTGGGGTATATTGTGTATGTTTATGTGCATGTCTTAGAGGAAATCATCCCGACCTCCGGCGCCAGGGTACCACCCGACCATGGACTCCGGTATCTCAGGTGGAGATGCTCTCTCTCTCTCTCTCTCTCTCTCTCTCTCTCTCTATGTTCTCGCAGAGTGCTTCATGCTCCGGCAGGCTCCATGGGCGAGAATCTCGCATAACATCCTAGGCTCCATGCTTTGCCGGCTCCCTTGCCTCGCTGATTGTGCCAGCCTTTGCTCCATTCACCACTCGTGGCTGGACTCCGCTCGCCATCAACGCCCGTCCCCATCGCTCCCGCTTCTCTTGTTCTCCAAGTTCGTCTTTGCCAGCTTCACCCCCTTTGTGTCCAAGACTGCTAGCCGCCACATCCCTCTTCCCAAGGCCATGATGTTCGACAAAGCCAATTTGCGTGGGGCTCTTTTGATGGCTGGCCCGCGGTGTCGCTGCTAATGCAGATGCGGATACTACCATTCAAATGGGTAGTTCATGTTGAATATCTTCTCCTAGTGCATGATCAGGGATGGTTATTTACCAAGGTGGTCGTGTCTACTTCGTGATTCCAGCTCCAAGTGCATTCTGGCTGCAACTGTGCCTTGCTCTTTAGTTCTGGCGACCTGGGATGACATCGCGGTACATATGTGGAGATCTTGTTCCGCTGATATCGCCTTCTACCACGGAAAACTCTATTTGGTCTTGCATAACGCTACAAACATTTTCTCCTATGAATTTCAAGAGGATTGTGAGAGAGTGACATTCGCTCCATTTTGAAAGTGTCTGATAG
Organism: Triticum aestivum; assembly: GCF_018294505.1. NCBI lineage: Eukaryota > Viridiplantae > Streptophyta > Magnoliopsida > Poales > Poaceae > Triticum > Triticum aestivum. The sequence goes on from NC_057795.1 coordinate 74,055,436, forward strand.
AGCCTCGTCCTTCTATCGAGGATTGTCCGGCAAAGACGTGCAACTTCGTGGAATGGCGTAAAACATTACTGGTGGTCATCAGATACAAGGCTAAATGTTCTTAAAATTGGAGTGTTTTCCCTGGACTTCGGCACAAAACCTCACATATTCACTGAGATGAGTAGATTGGATGGCAATTGTCTCTTCATCAAAGGTGTCAAACCCAGTCAACGGGATCAAAACTAGGGTCAAGTTTGAATGTTACACGGTTTTGATAGTTTTGGGTTGAAATCTAGCCGTTTTGAAGTTCATGGTTGTTTCCTAGACTTTAGTGACAATTGAAGGTTATAATATGGACTTCTCTCCATCTGTCTGGATAGAGTTTGTGTTCTCTTAGGACCAACTTTTTGGATCTATTGAGTTTATATGGGTGTGGCATGTTGTTATTCTTGGTTTAATTTTTGTGGAATTGGAATCCTTACTTGGTGATACGGTGAACAAACATTTTGTTGTTTTTCTCAGTTCAATTTCTTGCCAAATTGAAATCGTTTAATCTTTAATGTTGTTTCATAAGCACTAAATTTGGTTTCTCCTATCACAATGTTTTGCTCCATTAGAAGTCATGAATTATTCCATGTGTACTTGTATTGTCCATGGTGCACTGTTCTTCTCCCTCTAACTACCATTTTTTGCAGTAGAAGCCATGGGTTTTAACAGACTCGGGGTCTTGTAATGTACGACTAGGGATATCATTTACATGCTAGTTTATTATATGGAGACAAAGCATGGCGTCCCGGATAAATTTATACACTATGATTAGACATTTTAGTTAAAACTTGTGTACACTAGTTTCAAATGCACTATTAAGTTAGGAGACAAAACAAAATACAACACATGGTTCTCGTCTCCCGTGGTAAATAAAATGGGTAAGTTTCAATTATATTGCCCAAAGAATTGGTAGCTCACTTGGTTTGACCGCTTGCAGGCTTACTGCTACTGCCGCGGGTTAGACTCCGACCACACGCGACAGTCTTCACCCTGCCGAGAGATCCCACCCAGTTGGGCCATGAAGGGTTCAACATGCCGAGAGATCCTGATGGAACAGGTCACGCGAGTAGTGAGGAGGGTTTCAATGAAAATCGCTGCGAGACTAAATTGTGGCTGACTCATCCTTGGACGTTGTATGAGTACCTTTATAAGCTTTACAAGTATATGGATGTATGGACTATAGGTCTGATATGCCAGAGTCGGAGCAGTAGATGGACAAACTGTGTTGCACTCATTCACGATACCACCCATTCCCATTACCGCTCCCAAGCTATATGTGTAGGAGAAATTGGCTATATTGATGCAAAAAACTACTAGTGATAGAGGGCTAGCTAGCTACTGTTGGCCTCAAGAGATACTAGCAAACGCCCAATATTTACCTATATACTAGTGGTTGGGGCGCCACCTGGTGGCGCCTCTTGAGGCGGGATTGTGCGTATTTGTTAACGTGTCTATACGACAGTTGGCTTAGTTTAGTGAGGAGACAAGCAGCCCAAGATGATACAGCAACAAAAATCCTTTATGGGCAATGCACACGCATAAAATATATGAGGCTTAGAAGTACTGACCTGAGCATCTTGGTGCTGGAATAAATAGGATAACAGTAGCAGAAATGCATTACGAACAATGCACATGCACAAAATCTATTAGGCTTAGAAGCAAAGGCAAGCATCATGGATAATGATAGGCACATATGAACAGGAGTAGCAGTTTTATTGCTTAGACCACTCATTACAGATACGACAGATAGTTCAAAAATAACAAATAGTACTATACAACTATCTCTAGGGAGCTCCATTTGTAGAACACAAAGTGCCTGATGATCACCAATATATGTTTATTCAGGAAAGAATGGCATCCACGCACATACATGATTCATTTGGATATACTCCCTCCGTTTCTAAATATAAATCCTTTTAGAGTTTTCAATAGAGACTACATACGAATGTATAGACATATTTTAGAATGTAGATTCACTCATTTTGCTTCCTATGTAGTCCATATTGAAATCTCTAAAAGGACTTATATTTAGGAGCGGAGGGTGTAAAACACAAAACACTGAAAAAACATGCGTCTGAGTAAGGCTTCATGACTACATGCAAATTTCAATTATGAACTCATAACCAAAGATCCCCTGCTAAGAATGACTGGGCGGAAGGCTGCTAAGATACAAAGCATATGTAATACTTCTCGTAGTATAAATCCCACTATTCTTGCGTACCCTGGACAACAGGATAGAGCGTACCATCATTCTAACTTCTAGACTGCACTCCATCTGTGGCCAACCATATTAACTGAATACATGTTAGTTGGAAAGTACAAATGAAATTTTCATTTGGTCATCGCTCAACGCTAGATGATGCTACTGTCAGCCATGTCACCAATAGAATCCATTTAGAGTTTCAGACCATGTCTAGGAAAACCAAAACTGCCCTACAGGAATAGTTTGGACAGACATTATACAGAAAGGAAGCCAAGAACTACATTATGTTCCAATTTCCGGGTTGTGAATAGAAAATATGCATTACTATTTGTGTGTTATTAAGAACTACATTATTATCCCGACCCCCGAGTCGCTCCCGCGAGCGTCCTCGGGGGAAACCCTAGCCGCCACCCCTCGCCCCCCCATCGATCTCTCTCCCCCCGCCGCCACCACACAGCGCCACCGGGCAAAGACCGGCCGGCGTTGGTGGCGGCGGGGATCTTGCCCCTCTTCTCGCGGTTGGCGTCCGGCGCTGGGCTGGGCGGGGCCTAGCGGCACGGCGAAGGGCGTGCTGGGTGGCGGCGGTGCAGTTGCGGCTTGAGGCCTCTCCAACGCGCGGCGGCTGTGGCTTCTCTAGCGGCGGCGCGAGTTTCCGGCGGCGGCTTGGCGGCGTGGCGCGGCGGAGCTCCAGCGAGGATTCGGCGGCGGGCTGGAGGGCTATGCGCCGTCCAGTGGTGCTGCCTCCGCGGCGGTTGCGGCTTGGGGCCCTGGACCCCGATCCGATCTGGATCTGGTGGTGCCGGGGTCTGGGCCATGGCGGCTGGCGAGGCATGGGATTCGTCGGGGCTTGTCGGCCTCTAGGCACCATGGGGGTGCCGGCGGCGACGCGTGCCCGGCGTGGTGAGACTGCTGGACGTGGTGGTCATCTTCTTCTCGAGATGGCCGACCAGAGGCTTGGTGATCGGATCTCGAGATCCATCATCTTGTCCCGGCTGCGAGTAGGGGAGTCATGGTTGCCGGTGAAAACCGAGCCGACGGCAGGCGATGGCGGCGTTCTCGCTGTTACCTTGATGAAGGCATCGTCGTGTAACTATTGTCAACCCACTCGTGCTGCTCCGGGGGAAACCCTAGGATCTGGTGTTCCAGATCCGACGATGGCGGCACTGCGGTGTCGTTTCTCTCTTGGGAGCATCGTTTGCGGAGCAGCGCTGGATGTCAGAGGCAGGAGGTGGAGCGGCTTCGTCTTGCACGGAGCTTCGGGGGTGATGTCAAGTCATGCCTGACCGACAGGTGCTACGCTTTGTCATGCCTGGTCGGCAAGTGCTACGCACGACAGATCTTCCAAGGACTTCAAGCTGTGTCGGCTGGTGATACCTGGCAGCATGGCGCTGAGGTATATCAGTGGCGACCGCGACGTGCTCAGCTGTTTGCGCGCAGGGAGGAGGTGCCGTTTGGCGCCGTGGTGGCGTCGACGATAGCTCGACCGAGCAAGGTTGATGCATCAGTACAGTTCTGAAGATGGAGCGGTGGCAGTTGGCGGCGGCGGCATCTGAGTGTACGCCGGACCGGTGAGACCCATGCCCGGCAGGCGTCCTGGATGGGTTCTCAGGTCTTAGATGTTAGGTTTGGCTGCGATGTCTGTTTGGTATTAGGCCCAGGCTATCTGCGCCCCTTCATCAGCTCGATAGAGGTGCTTAGACGGCGGCTTTAGTCTTACTGTTGTATTACTTTGTAAGGTCTTGTGAGAATAATTAATAAAGTGGCCGTATGCATCGCCTAGATGCAGAGGCCGGGGGTCATCCTCCTTTTCTAAAAAAATTAAGCATATTATAACATGCAGTTACAAATATTCAGAATTACGAAGATCCATTTGACATCATGCTCATATTCATCAGAAGAAAATAAAAAGGTAAAGATTTCGCTTACAACTGGGAGTGGTCAGCTTGAGAATGTCCTGAAACAGATCTTATAAAGGGCCTCATTGTCAAGAACCATGCTCTTCCCCGTGTGCTCCTGTCCTGAAGAATACAAAAATGCAGAAAAATGTTGACTTCCTATAAAAAGGCAATAATAGAGCATAGAACCCAAACTGTAGTTGGGATCAATGTGTACCTGATCAGGATTCTGTCCATGAGAGCTCGGATGAGTAGTTAGTTCTTGATGAGATGAATACTGCAAGTATACATTTCTTCCCCTGATATGGCAGGAGCATGATGACTGTCAAATAATGGCATGAAAATCATTGTCACTAACAGTGATACTGGATTTTATTAATTGATCGAGGCATAATAACGTTAAGTAATAGAATGCATCTTTAACCTCTCGCAAATCCAAATCACAAATTATATAACTCTGCCATTGTGGTCAATCACAACATATAAAAACATAATGTAAAAAACAACTCTACAGACAGAAGATCGGCTGACACAGAAGCACCAAAAGGAAAATTTCACTTAGATGTACCCACATCAGGTAAGAACAAGATTACCTCAAACGCAATTTTCCCATCATCTTTGAGTGGAAGATTACCTCCGACCTGATCCACCCGGCCACTGTCTCTTCACTGTCGGCAGCCTGCAGCAGCATTCATCAGTACCTGTAACTAAGATATATGCAAATGCTCTGTCTCGTCTCATCTTGTCAGAAGATGCAGGTACCTTCTCTGGCATGTATTTGAATACAGTTTTCTGTCCTCCTTCGTATATGTTACATTGGGATACAATCTGCAAATGTATGTACAGATTCATTAGAAATTGATGGTTTCAATGCGTGTGGGTTGCGGGCATATAAAACGGCACATTTAGATGAGTTACCTCAGCTCTGACGCTGATGCTGATTGGGGAAGGAAGAACCATGGAGATCTGCAGCTTGCTTGGGGCCTTCTTCCATGTTAGTGCTATCCCTGACCGTGAGTTTGCAAGCCAGCCTGATGTTGGGCAACAGTGCTTCTCCGAGGCATCTACACGCAGGCCGGCTGATTTACTGTCATCATTCGCAGCAATACAAAATGTTATGAATAGCTTGCAGGATGGGCTGAGGGATGTTCTTCTAGTGCTGCTTAAGAATTCGGATACTTGAGAAAAGGTCCTTGAATATCTGGCAGTGGTGATAAACACAAATGCAGGAAGATCTGGCATGCGTGTGGACCCTTTGAAATGCGCAAGTTCGGGTATGTTTGTCAATCTTAGTGCTGTCATGCTCCGTCTGTGCGAGCCTTTTTTGGATAAAATGGAGTCGATGAAGGGCAAGATTGATGTCAAGTACCTCTTATGCAACAAAAGAGTAGACTTCAAGAGCTTGACCGCGGTAAATGCCTCTTCAGAAGAAGTCTCATCATGGATAGAGAGCTGGAGCCAAGATAATGGCAGTGGAAAGGCAAATAAAGAGAATTTCTCATTTTATTTGCGAATGTTTTTTCATGACGGCAAGGGTACTTAACTTGGGAGTGATGAAAGCTGTGGCAGATCTTAAACATATCTCTCGGGAACTCGCAAGGTGTGAAGATGATTTGGAAGCAAACAACGCAATCAGAGATCAAGGAGGAAGTTCACCACAGCTTGAGCAAGATATAACATGCTTGGAGAAGATAGTTGCAGCCTTATCCCAAGAACAGTTCTGCTATGAATCTCAGATACTAAGGGACAGTGCTTTTCTTCAGCGTGCACTATCTTTCTACAGATTAATGATATTGTGGTCAGTAGGCTTAGTTGGGGGATTTAAGATGCCTTCGCCATCAGAATGGCCCATGGAATTTTCTTGCATACCGGAGCATTTTCTTGATGATGCAACGGATTTACTTGCTCTAACCTCTAGAATTCCAAAAGCTCCGGAGGGCTTCCCTTTGGATGATTTTCTCAATTTCAACATCATGTTCATGGCGAGCTCTTCTTACATTAAAAATCCTTACCTGAAAGCAAAGATGGTTGAAGTTTTGAAAAGCTGGATGCTACAAAGAAGCAGCTTGAAATCCACAGCCTCGTTATTTGAGGGGCACCAACTATGTCTCGATTATCTTGTCAAGAATCTTCTAAAGCTTTGTGTGGATATTGAATTCAATGGCTCCCATACACAATTCTTCGACACATTTAATATTCGACACAAGATTGCTGAGCTTCTTGAGTATTTATGGGATGTTCCTTGGAGACAAATGGCTAAAGACAGTCCCTGGTGTAGTTGTTTTAGAGGTGAACCTTGCCGACCACAATGATTCACTGTAATCAACGAACTTTGTTGAGAGAAACCTGGAGGTAGGTCTCGATGCGGATGTCGCCGGACACCCTCAAAGACGATCCATAGCGGCTCCCGAATGCGGCATCCCACCCCTGTTGTCTGCGTGCCGCCAATCAATCGATTCATTCATCGTTTGTTTCATCCCCAAATTCAAAGAGAATTCTGGAGCAATAGTGAGAGGTTTGAGAGTGGTAAACACATGGGTAATAAGGAGACCTTGGCTGGAGGTGACGCGGTAGAGGGCGTCGTGGAGGCCCCCGATGGCGGAGCAGCCGAAGCCCTTGGCGGCGGCAGCAGCGGCGAGTGCAGGGAGTGTGCGGTACGCTTGCCATGGGATCCACCTGCTGTAGGAAATAGTGGATGGTGCCGCCGTCGGTCTCCTCACCCACGGCAAGGCAGGATCAAGCCGCCGCCACTTACACGGCAGACCATAGATCAAAACCACCACCGGCACCTGCTCCTCCATTGGCTCTGAGCCACCACCGACAGCAACTCAGCCTCGCCCTCTCCGCCCGCAACCGTATTACGCTTGTTCTGGCACGGCCCGCCCCGTCCGCTCCGCTCTGCTCTGCTCGATCTGGTGCGAGGGGGAGGGGAGCGCCGATGGTGAGAAGTTTAGGGAAGGAGAAAAGAGGTGGAAGTGTCAGCCATTGGGGAGGGCGTGGGTGATGGCGGCTGCAGCGAGAAGGTCACCGGTGGTGGCGACGGCGGCGGCGGCGGAAAGGGAGAGGAATCGGAGGGATGGGGACTCGGGGCTGGGCCGGTGGCCAATCCCTTTCTCTTTTTCTTCTCGAGACGAAGCGAACCCCTTTGTCTCCTAGCTAATCCAACGTGGAACGAGCGAGCGAGCGCCATTTGCGGGACTGTTAATGGGTTTAATGTGCACAGGTGAAGTGTAAATTGGATGGCACAATTGTAATCGCACTGGAGAGAATCTAAAAGTCGTACCAAATAGTAGATGGATAGATGCCAACAACAACCAACTTAAATTCTACCGCCTCTTGATTTAACCAGCCAAGTAGCTCGTACCGATCTTATGGCACGAGAGTAGCTCTGGAATTGGTAATCATTCATGCCATGATACTAGTTTTTTCTGCAGCTGATCTTCTCTGTGCAGTGGACGTACAGATGCGCATTTGATATTGTAAAGATATCTCCAACTCAAGCACATGAATCCACATGCGAGCGGTACAGTTTACGTGCTTCTATTCAGTGGTTTTTCGCTACTATCTCTATACCAAAATATTAGACGTTTTTTAGGCTAAAATAACCTATCAAAACGTCTTATATTTTAATACCGAGGTAGTACTTGTAAATTAATACCCACTGTGAAAAAACATAAAGGCAACTATGTTCTTTCAAATATACACTACTGGAATCTGGCATTTTGCCATCTTCCTCCTCTTTGCCGTCCGCTTCCACAAGTGGACGTCAAAGAAAGGGCAGATGACAAAAAAAAACTATTTGCCGTCAGATGCTTAAGAGCTAGAAGGCAGACAACAAAAAGCCAGATGGGCCCCACAGGGCACAGCGTGGCTAGGTCAGATTCTTTGCCGTCTGCTTGCTGGACCTTTGCCGTCCGTGAGCGGACGTCAAAGAAAGGGCCCAGCTAACGGCCGTCTCCCCCTTCTACTATGCGTGCCCTTTGCCGTTCGCTAGCGGACGGCAAAGAACGTGCCCCCACTTAGAAACGGCCGCCCCCTCTCTGTCTCTCCGGCCCCACCCCCTCACTCTCCCCTCTCTCTCCCCCCTCTCTCCACCCCGCGCCCCCAACTCACC